>NC_091561.1:32595813-32603313 GCF_042767895.1 Penaeus vannamei | reverse complement strand
GTCATTGACACGCAAAAAATGAATTGAGTGAAAGACGCAGAAAGTCACTGGCATTGTCGAGAATATTCATTTTTGTTTGACAAATTGGTATGTCTTTCCTAGTCTCTCCAAGGAAGTCACCTAAGCAGTATGTTCTGGTTGATGCTAAGTCAGGTCCTCCTTTGGACAGGGATGTGGGGCTCGTTAATAGCCTAGCTGACTGGATTCTTTTGAAGAGTTACAAAGGAGCGTTACCAATTTCTTTAAAGACCTCAATTTTTTTTTTATATTAACAAAGCAATGGATACAGTGATAAAAACGACATAAATTACTGTACGTAAACGGCAAATAAGTTTATATCAAATCGATTATTCTTTCTGTGTCTTTCATTCGTCATTTTTTGCGTGTCAATCATATAATAATGTTAAATGAATTCATTCCTTTTACAATGTAGCAGTTACTAGATACATATTATCTGGAGTGTTGAGTAACACAAATTTATTTTAATATTTTGTAGTGTTTTGTCTTTGGCCGCAGTCCTACTGTATGTGATTCGCCTGGTCTTTGATGCACCATTTTAGTGGGCGACTACGGTGGCCATATCTCGCCGCGTGCCGCTTCGCTTGCCGCTAGGCGATGTAGCAGTTAAAAAAATTCGCACGTGATCATGTCTGTTATTCAAATATGCAATTTCTCTCGTTAGTAGAGATTTTTTAAATATCTATTTGCGAAAAAATTACAAAATTACAAACATGTCCAGATCTGACTGTGCCGCGAGTCTCCAGTTTGGCTGGTTAATCTATCACATATGGAAAACTCTGACTCGCAATGAATACCCGCAAAAACTTGCAAAATAAACATTTCACAACGAAGTATTGCATATCACCAGTTATATGTTCATACCATGCGATAACAAGGAGCCTAAAGTCAGACATCATGTTATGCACTAATGCCTTCCCTGACCTCACCGCAAACTGACTCACTGATGTCCTTCAGTGATAATGACTGCAGCTAATGGGAGATACGTCATTCGGTCACAGGAATCAGCAATTTCGGTAATCAGTATTTGAAGTTTGGAGCTTATACCAAATCGTTTCTTTCTGAGTCTTTCACTCAAGTCATTTTTTTGCGTGTCAATGACACGTATATAATGGATAGTGTTCCCGTAATGATACTACCCTGATGTTCTCCGACAGGCATTAGAATGTCAGACTTATCAACTTCCTTTTCAATATGCAGTTATCCACGAATTTCATAGTAATTACTAAAAAATGGCACTTCATGTTTGTGAATTTACTCAAAAGCCTTGGGTATTTGTAACATCTAAAATTCCATGTGCAGTTTCATGATCTTACTTTCTATTGTTTATCATTTGCCATTAGGGCACAATAATTTTATTCCTTGGTTTACGGATTTAATTATGCAACAATTATGGATCCACTAGTACATTCTCCACGCTACATGCAAAGATGTGCTTAAGTGAACATTTCTGGAGCATGGGGTTCATAGCTTTCATCAAATTCTTAAAAGGAGAAAGAGAGAGAGAGAGTGAGAGAGAGAGAGAGAGAGAGAGAGAGAGAGAGAGAGAGAGAGAGAGAGAGAGAGAGAGAGAGAGAGAGAGAGAGAGAGAATACGCCTGGCACTTGAACAGTGGCGGACAAAAGTATTTTAACGAACTGGAGCCTCGAATCTGTGTACATTATAAGATGGTTTGCGATAAATGCCAACGACTTTTTTGTAAGTTAATCATGACCTATTCCTGGAACGCAACTTCTCAGAAAATTGAGAAATATAGAACAATTTTGAAAGGACACATCAAGATTTATGATTATGATACTCGTCATAAACATATAAGAAATGTAAACGGATGCTTGTAGCAGTATCCAACAGCCCAACCATGTGCTTTGTAACTAATATAAAAAGGCCGTAGTATCTTTTCCAACATTCGGTGAGTGATGGGGAAAAAACACACATACACACACACACGTGCGGACACAGACCTGTGCGTGCGCACACACACAGAAGGGAGAGGAGGATAAGGACAAGTCCGATATGCGAAGCTGAGCCTCGCCCGGGCTATGGGGGAGCCCGGCGTGTGCCGACAAATGTCGGCTCGATCAACGTGTGTCAGCGAGTGCTGACGCGACAGAGCTTAGTCCTTACCCCACCGTGGTGACCAGCCACAGCAGTAACTTCCGGGCAACAATTGCAACTTCTCGCGCCTGGGCGGGGCGCGAACCGCCGACCCCTCGGATGAGAGGACGGCACGTTACCACTGTACTTGCCTGGAGGCCAGGGAGAGGAGGGGGGAGAAAGACATACAGAGAGTGGGGGGAAGGGGGAGAAAGAGAGATTTAAATAGATTTAATATATTGTTTTAATTCCATTTGTTACAATGGCTATTCCTTTGCTGTGACATACTGTCTGTTTTATTTTGTTGAGAGAGGGGGAGGGAGGATGGGAGTGATGAAGAAAGGGGTGTGTTGTAAATTGTACTAATTATTTTATTGTAATGTAAATGTTTTATTCTCCGAATTCATATATCACGTCTTAAATTACTGCAAGCATCGATGAAATGTCAGTTGCCGTAAAAAATGTATGCATTTTAGTTACTATTATAGTAACGAGTAATAAATAAATAGATAAATCATATATATGTATATAGATATACGTGAATATATATTCACGATATTCTTTTTATTGTGTTGATACTAGCTTATCACTGCCTTGCCAGCGTATATAGCGTCATATTTACCCCAATTTCTTCACAATATAAAGTCGAATTTAGTGTACATACAAGGAAAAAGCTGGTTCATCGAGTGGAAGTGAAAATACATGAATTAGGAATTCAAATAATTTGATATTTCCCTATCTGAGAAAACAATTCAATTCATATATTACTTTTAACGATCAAAACTGTGGCTAATAAAAGCCTAAGCGACGACAGCTTAGTCATGTTTATATTGTGATAATAATAATAGAAATAATGATAATAGTAATGTCAACTACAATAGTGATGGAAATGGTAATATTAACGATATCTGGAAAAATATTGACAATGGAACTTACATTAATGTGAACAATGTTAAGAATCATAATCAAGATAGTGTACAAAATGACAATAATAAAATGATAGTATTAAAAATGAATAGCGATAAACCTAATATTGATTGTTATGTCGATCTTAAAAACGACAATGATGATAATACACATATAATGGCAGGAATGGTTATGATAGCGGCAGTGCTTATTTATGTGGAGCGTAAAAAAAAATCTTGGGTTGGCATTTCAGTTTATTTTCTTGTCAAATACGTAAGATAACGGAAAGGCTGAAACATTAGTAGACAAAATCTGACAACGTTTTTATTGATTCATTTTGTAAATATAAAAGAGCATAGGATTATCTTTCATCGCAAATATTATTTTATCCAGTGTGTTAAATGTCGCACTTCAGTTGTCTATGAAATTATCGGTGTCTTCCTATTTAGACGCGTTCATTTCCGTTACTAGTATTATCGTTACTGGTATTATCGTTACTAGTATTATTGTTACTAGTATTATCATTACTAGTATTATTGTTACTAGTATTATCGTTACTACTATTATTGTTACTACTGTTGTTACTAGTATTATCATTACTAGTATTATTGTTACTAGTATTGTTACTAGTATTATTGTTACTAGTATTATTGTTACTAGTATTATTGTTCCTAGAATTATCGTTACTAGTATTATTGTTACTAGTATTATCGTTACTAGTATTATTGGTACTAGTATTATTGTTGCTAGTATTATCGTTACTAGTATTATTGGTACTAGTATTATTGTTACTAGTATTATCGTTGCTAGTATTATTGTTACTAGTATTATCGTTACTAGTATTATTGTTACTAGTATTATCGTTACTAGTATTATTGTATTAGTATTATTGTTGCTAGTATTATCGTTACAAGTATTATTGTTACTAGTATTATCGTTACTAGTGTTATTGTTACTAGTATTATTGTTACTAGTATTATCGTTACTAGTATTATCGTTACTAGTATTGTTGTTACTAGTATTATTGTTACTAGTATTGTTACTAGTATTATTGTTACTAGTATTATTGTTACTAGTATTAATGTTGCTAGTATTATTGTCACTAGTATTATCAGTACTAGTATTATCAGTACTAGTATTATCATTACTAGTATTATCATTACTAGTATTATCATTACTAGTATTATCATTACTAGTAGTATTGTTACTAGTATTGTTACTAGTGTTATTGTTACTAGTATCATTGTTGCTAGTATTATCGTTACTAGTATTTTTGTTACTAGTATTATTGTTACTAGTATTATTGTTACTAGTATCATCGTTACTAGTATTATTGTTACTAGTATTATCGTTACTAGCATTATTGTTACTAGTATTGTTACTAGTATTATTGTTACTAGTATTATCATTACTAGTATTATTGTTACTAGTATTATTACTAGTATTATTGTTGCTAGTATTGTCGTTACTAGTATTATTGTTACTAGTATTATCGTTACTAGTATTATTGTTACTAGTATTATTGTTACTAGTATTGTTACTAGTATTATTGTTGCTAGTATTATTGTTACTAGTATTAACGTTACTAGTATTATAGTTACTAGTATTATCGTTACTAGTATTATCGTTACTAGTATTATCGTTACTAGTATTATCGTTACTAGTATTATCGTTACTAGTATTATCGTTACTAGTATTATCGTTACTAGTATTATCGTTACTAGTATTATCGTTACTAGTATTATCGTTACTAGTATTATCGTTACTAGTATTATCGTTACTAGTATTATCGTTACTAGTATTATCGTTACTAGTATTATCGTTACTAGTATTATCGTTACTAGTATTATCGTTACTAGTATTATCGTTACTAGTATTATCGTTACTAGTATTATCGTTACTAGTATTATCGTTATTAGTATTATCGTTACTAGTATTATCGTTACTAGTATTATCGTTACTAGTATTATCGTTACTAGTATTATCGTTACTAGTATTATCGTTACTAGTATTATCGTTACTAGTATTATCGTGACTAGTATTATCATTACTAGTATTATCGTTATTGGTAGTATCGTTACTAGTATTATCGTTACTAGCATTATCGTTACTGGTATTATCGTTACTAGTATTATCGTTACTAGCATTATCGTTACTAGTATTATCGTTACTAGTATTATCGTTACTAGTACTATTGTTACTAGTATTAACGTTACTAGTATTATCGTTACTAGTATTATCATTACTAGTATTATCGTTACTAGTATTATCGTTACTAGTATTATCGTTACTAGTATTATCGTTACTAGTATTATCGTTACTAGTATTATCGTTACAAGTATTATCATTACTAGTATTTTCGTTACTAGTATTATCGTTACTAGTATTATCGTTACTAGCATTATCGTTACTAGTATTATCGTTACTAGCATTATCGTTACTAGTATTATCGTTGCTAGTATTATCGTTACTAGTACTATTGTTACTAGTATTAACGTTACTAGTATTATCGTTACTAGTATTATCGTTACTAGTATTATCGTTACTAGTATTATCGTTACTAGTATTATCATTACTAGTATTATCGTTACTAGTATTATCGTTACTAGTATTATCGTTACTAGTATTATCGTTACTAGTATTATCGTTACTAGTATTATCGTTACTAGTATTATCGTTACTAGTATTATCGTTACTAGTATTATCGTTACTAGTATTATCGTTACTAGTATTATCGTTACTAGTATTATCGTTACTAGTATTATCGTTACTAGTCTTTTCGTTACTAGTATCATCGTTACTAGTATCATCGTTACTAGTATTATCGTTACTAGTATTATCGTTACTAGTATTATCGTTACTAGTATTATCGTTACTAGTATTATCGTTACTAGTATTATCGTTACTAGTATTATTGTTACTAGTATTGCCGTTACTAGTATTATCGTTACTAGTATTATCGTTAATAGTATTATTGTTACTAGTATTGTCGTTACTAGTATTATCGTTACTAGTATTATCGTTACTAGTATTATCGTTACTAGTATTATCGTCACTAGTATTATCGTTACTAGTATTATCGTTACTAGTATTATCGTTACTAGTATTATCGTTACTAGTATTATCGTTACTAGTATTGTCGTTACTAGTATTGTCGTTACTAGTATTATTGTTACTAGTATTATTGTTACTAGTATTATTGTTATTAGTATTATCGTTACTAGTATTATCGTTACTAATATTCTTGTTACTAGTATTCTTGTTACTAGTATATTGTTATTGGTATTATCGTTACTAGTATTATTGTTACTTGTATTATTGTTATTAGTATTATCGTTACTAGTATTATCGTTACTAATATTATTTTTACTAGTATTATTTTTACTAGTATTATTTTTACTAGTATTATCGTTACTAGTATTATCGTTACTAGTATTATCGTTAATGGTATTATCGTTAATAGTATCATCGTTAATAGTATTATCGTTAATAGTATTATTGATACTAGTATTGTCGTTATTAGTATTATTGTTACTAGTATTATCGTTATTAGTATAATCGTTACTAGTATTATTCTTACTAGTATTTTCGTCACTAGTATTATCGTTACTAGTATTATTGTTACTTGTATTATTGTTACTAGTATTATCGTTATTAGTATTATCGTTATTAGTATTATTCTTACTAATATTGTCGTCACTAGTATTATCGTTACTAGTATTATTGTTACTTGTATTATTGTTACTAGTATTATCGTTACTAGTATTATTGTTACTAGTATCATCGTTACTAGTATTATTGTTACTTGTATTATTGTTACTAGTATTATCGTTACTAGTATTATTGTTACTAGTATCATCGTTACTAGTATTATTATTACTAATATTATCGTTACTAGTATTATTGATAGTATTGTTTTTGCTAGTATTATTGTTACTAGTATTATTATCATTATTGGTTATTGTTATTATCGTTATTATCATTATCATTCTTATTACTATTTTTTTGGTTGTTGTTAATGTTATTATTTAGTACCATTATCATTATCATTGATATCCTTTCTGTCACTATTATCAGTATCAAAATGTTAAAGATGAGCATTCTGCTCGAATTATTAATTATCATTATCATTATGATCATTGCTGTTATTATCATCATTATCATTTTCATCATGGTTATCATAATTAATATTATTGTTATCATTGTTGATGTTATTGTTATCATTGTTAATGTTGTAACTGATGTTATTGTTATCATTGTTAGTTGATATTGATGTTATTGTTATTATTAATGTAATTATTATTGTTATCATTGTTAATGTAATTGATGTTATTGTTACCATTGTTAATGTTGTAATTGATATAATCATCAGTATTGTTACTATCACTTCTTATTATCATTGTTCCTGTTGGTACTTTTATTGTTGTTGCTGTTATGATTGTATTGTTGCTACGGCTGTTATCATTGGTATTATCATTATCG
>NC_091561.1:32575813-32585813 GCF_042767895.1 Penaeus vannamei | reverse complement strand
GGGGAACAGGAGGGGTGAATGTGCAGAAACTAATGCACGGAAGTGTTAAATGTACTGACCAGATTTTTTTTACAACGGGGGAAAATGAAACTAAAATCGCTAGCCATCTGGCGATCTTTGGTTCAAACAAGGGGTTACACATAACATCCACACAACCTTGCGAATATTACTATAGTTTAGCCTTGTGATTGGTTTGTGATGTTTCCTTTTAAGCCTGTGAAAACAGGGAAGGCTGAAACAAGGGGGATGCCTAGCAACCACATCATAATACATATTCGTATTGCTTTCTAAATAGACGTTTTAATGTGAACAAGAAAGATTAGCCCGATATTAATGGCAACACTTAAACACTTTTCCTTTGCTTTCGACGAACTTTTTTATTTTGTAGAGAGAATAGTGGCGTGACTCCTAAGACATGGTTTGGAAGCCAATGCATGCCGGGTCATTCAGGCGAGTCTAATGATTTATTCATAAATACTGTAATGTTCTCCCGGCAATACTTTATTGCTAATCAGTCTTCCGTTTTAGTTCTTTGTCTTAAAAGTATTGTTACCGTAATATTGATAGATGAAAGAAATGGAGAAAAAATATTTCGTGCATTCATATCCGGACTATTTTAGACACGCAGAGTCTCTACCCAGTTCGGCGTATCCCAAGCGTTTCTCGCCAGGGGATGTGGAAGTCGCAATGCTTTACAGGAACGAAGGTGAAGCAACTCTTAAGAGCCAAAGAACTTGTGTATACTACTATAGTGTTGCTTTGCCAATTCAGCCTCATTTTCCATACAATTAATTGTTTAGTGCTTAATCATGACGGGGATCTAACGTTTTTATTCGGTCTATCGAGCTTTAAAAAATGTTAATGAATAATTAGTGATTTGAATGTTAACCTCCAAGGAGTCTAAAATGAAGACTAACGTATGTAACGCCAAATCATATTATGTAAGGTATATCAAACTGTATATTCATATATTACATAAAAATTATCAATAGGCGATAGAAAATAAGAGGGGTAGGAGCAAGAGACGGAACACAGAATGAGAGAGAGAGAGAGGGGCACAGAAAAACAGACTGTATAACAGAGAGAGGGGGAGGGAAAGGTTTGATTTTTGGTCGCTCATCCACAGCGTACATGTTAAATTTATTTTAAGTTTTCACATGCCAAATACACATAGTAAATGTGTAGCCGAGAGATGAGTAGGATATGTTCCAGTTGACAAGGGGTGGAAACATTTCGTCTCTTCATTTTAATGTTACTGCATATTTATTTATATTATCTGTTGTGCAAAAGTCTAGGCTGTCACATTATTCTATCTTCATGTTTACAATGTATTTCTAATAATACTTGACATATCTTTGCAAACATTAAACACATTTTCCTATGTCTGTACATAAGAAAAGTCAGTGCATGATGAAGAATCTCGTAGTGTGGGTGTCTAACCGGTTTACACTGGTTCCAGGCACCTTTCCCAAACCCTCTACCACAGTCCTTCTCTGCACTACTTCTTCCACCTCAGATACTGAGCCTTTACTCCCCCTCTCTCCGCCCATGAGAGAACACATCGTCTTTTCATGGCATTGTGTGCGTCTGTTGTAGGATGAAGAATCTCTGACAGACGGAAGGTAAGTCTTGTGAATTTTACGGTTTGTTGGGAAAATTCTTGGAAAATGTTCTTGGCTAAGGTTATGTTGTAGGCAAAGCTAGACAGATTTTGAAGTCCATTCATCTACTGGGAGGTCAGTGGATTTGGTGGTAAACTGTAGCCATTGTTATTGGACAATGTTTTGGTTGCATAAATGTACTGGGAGTTCAGTGGATTTGACAGTAATTTATTGCCATTGTTATCTTCCTTTAATCGGATAACCGATTCAGAGGCGGTTGACGAGAGGAATTATCGTGATCAAATAATGTCATCAATTATTGGACCAGATGAACGTACTTAATCTAATTGATCTGAAACTGTGGAAGAGTTATAAAAGAGAGACAGACAGAGGGCATGCTGAACAAAGTTACATTATTTAAATGTTATATTTCCGTCATAGTGCAATAAAGTCACTCAACGAAAATGTTAACTTTTAACACCAATTATGTCTTATTAGTTCTCTATTTAAAAAAAAATAATGTTGGCGTTTATGGTTTATGCATCTAAATTTCTGTAATGATTATTGTGATAGCTACAATATGAGCGTCCACAGGAACTACCAGTGACCCCAAACTGTAACAATAGAATAAATTCAATAATTTTTCCACAGACCTCAGACTCCCTCTCGGCGAAGAGAAGCTGCATCAGCAAAAGGAGGAACTTTTGACCTATTTAAAAATGGCTCCTCGCTCTGGGTATGATGTGGAATCCGAGAGCACACCCTTGCTCGGACGCCCGGCGAAAGCAGGTGAGTTGAGGTCAAGTCTTTTGGCATAGCATCGCTTTCTCGTCCCATTGTATGCTAGCAGTGTTCGATACTGACGATTCTCCATTAAAATGATATTCGTTTGATATATATGCATTTTTGATTATTCATTCATAACGTGGTATACTTCTTCTTTTCCTTTGTGGTGATTTGATATACCTGTTTATATATACTGATAATTGTATGTTCTCATCCAAATGCTAATATATTTGGCTGCGAAATTAATGTTATTTTCAATCATGAACGTTGAGGAACTTCTGATAATCAAAGAGGATATAAAAACTATGAATATTCTAATAATCGTGATTACGTTTGTGTGTGCATGTGTATGTATGTATGAATCGACACTCAGGCAAGAGTTCACAATGTGTGTGCGTTTTTATGCGTGTTTTTGTGTGCGTGAATATGTGTGTGCGTGGGTGTGAATCGACAAGTCAAGCAAGTTTACAATATATGAGCTAGCGTGTGTGTGCGTATGTATGAATGAGTGTGTGTGTGTGTGTGTGTGAAATAACCGAAGTGGATCATCGACCATCTCTCCTCTGACCTGAAGGATGGGAAAGGAAGCCCATATACACGATGGTTGTGCTTGGTTGCCTCGGGACTGTGGTGGAGTATTGCCAGCGGGTGAGCCTCTCCGTCGCCATCGTCGCCATGGCGAGAGCCAGTGGCAACACGAGTCAGGCTCTCCGAGACCCTTCCTCTGCCTATTACAAGGTTAGTTACGGTTTTGTTATTGTCATCTCTCTCTCTCTCTCTCTCTCTCTCTCTCTCTCTCTCTCTCTCTCTCTCTCTCTCTCTCTCTCTCTCTCTCTCTCTCTCTCTCTCTCTCCAGTTATCATATTGGCATGTTTTAAACTTCCATTTACTGTTTATGTTAAATGAATAACTACTCAATTCTGCCTTTGAGTTGCATACGTAAGGTGCCCACATACATCTACGTAGCAGGAAGTATTGCATCCGATGCAACAAATGGCATTTAAACACTCCAAACGTTGTCCAGAGTAGTTCTCAATTTCCACCAAGTCTTGAGCAGTAGTTTCCCACTTATGCATGAAAAAGCGATCCCCAGACTCCCATCTGATGCCTTTGTTGCTTGCAGGAGGGGGGGGAGCCAGGCGGGTGGGACGCGGCGACCCAAGGCATGGTGCTGGGCAGCTTCTTCTTGGGGTACGCGGCCTCCAGCCTGGCGGGGGGTCGCGGGTCGGAGCACCTGGGGGGAGGGAGGTTGTTCGGGTGGGGCATCGTTGTGTCGTCGCTCTTGGCCCTCGTGTCGCCCCCCTGCGCCAGGACGAGTGCCAAGCTCTTCGCCGTCATCAGGATGTTGCAAGGAGCTGCCCAGGTGAGCATTCTGTGTTCTTATGTTTAATAGTATCGATATTGTTAACGTCATATCTGCTACTTTTATAATCAAAGTGGATCATGATTATTATTACAATCATTACTACTATTAATATTATTACTATTATTATCATCATTACAATTATTATCATTATTGTTGTCTTTACTATTGTCATTACCATTGAAAGTGCCAACATCATTATAATCAATAACATCATTTTTATGATTGTTGATGTTAATGTTCTTGCTTTCGTTATTATCGTCATTACATTTGAAAGTGCCATCATTAGAATTATCATTTACATAAACATACTACGATTAATACTATCATTATCATTCTAGCATACATGTATTAAACATGTTACACTTTTGTACATGCTTTGGCGATATCTAATTCCTCTCCACTGAATGTCATTCAAGGGCGTGACTTTCCCTGCCATTAACGTGATGATGGCCGCCTGGATCCTGCCCGCTGAGAGAGCCAAGTTCACCACCATCGTGAGCTCAGGTAAGGGGTTCATCTTGTTTAAACAGATGAACAATCATCTTTAAACACTTTAAAGATGAGTGTGACGGTTTTTGTTTGGATTGCTATTGATATGATCGTCTGCCAACATTCTTAGGATTGTTTACATTTTGTGATAGCTCTCAGGTATCTCTTTGATAACTGCGACATTTACTGGAAACGGTTTTCTTCCAGGTTCGCAACTGGGCACTGTCGTGGGCACGATAGCCAGTGGGTGGCTGTGCTCCTCCAGCGTGTTGGGCGGCTGGCCCCTCGTCTTCTACGTGTTCGGGGCGTCCGGGCTGGTGTGGGCGCTGGCGTGGTGGTGCCTCGTGTCCGAAAGGCCGGAGGACCACCCAGGCCTGTCGGAGGCTGAGCTGAAGAAGTTGAAGCTCCACCAGGAGTGTGTCAAGGGAACGGAGGTAAAGCAACTGCTGGAGGAGAGGTGGCGATGGGAGGGCACGGGGCTGATGCAGAGTACTGGCGAAAGAGGTGCGATTCTTGCTGTATATATGCATCTGTGTTTTGCATTCTGTTAGGCAATTCATTCATCGTTTATCAAAACTTTCTCTTGTTCAACCAACTTGATGCTAAAACCTTCCTAATAATCACAATCTCTCCATTTGTTCCAGACAGTAGACATTCCTTGGCTGGCCCTCGCCAAGTCCCTTCCTTTCTGGGCTCTGACTGCAGCCACCGTGGGGAATGACTTCGGCCTCTACACCTTGCTGATGCAGCTGCCCACGTACCTACGAGACGTCCTGGGCTTCAACTTGGAACAGGTATGGCCATTGTTCTTGACGCGCTTGGTTTTCATGTTTTGTGCTGATTGGTTTATTATTTTAATGAGATTCTGGTTACTCGACATTGTTGACTTACGAGAAAGTGGTGTAGCAAATCCGCTACAAGAAATTGTTGTTTCTAGTATTTTCATTTTCATACGTTTTTCTTCGGTTATCATTACTATTGTTATTGTTATTATCATTATCATTATTATTTTCATTATTATTATGATAATTATTATCATTATTATTTTCATTATTATTATGATTATTATTATCATTATTTTCATTATTATTATGATAATTATTATCAGTGTTGTTATTATGATAATTGTTATCATTATTGTTATTATTATCATAATTATTATCATTGTTATTATTATTATCATTATCATTGTTATTATTATCATCATTATCATTATCATTGTTATTATTATCATCATTATTATCATTGTTATTATTATTATCATTATTATCATTGTTATTATTATTATCATCATTATTATCATTGTTATTATTATTATCATTATTATCATTGTTATTATTACCATCATTTTTGCCTCATTGATGTTATACTTATCGTTATTATCATCATTGATATGATTAGTGATGTTATCGCTTTCATTATCATCATTATCGGTATCATTACCATTCCCATTATTATTCTCTTGGTATTTTGTTGAACTAATTGTCGGATTTACTTCTGGCAGAACGGAGTGGTTTCCACCTTGCCTTCCCTGTTGATGTGGGCGTCCAGCCTCGGGTGGGCGGCGCTGGTGGACGCCCTCACGGCCACGGAGAAGTCTTCCATCGTCACTGTCAGGAGGCTGTCCATGGTCGCTGGTGAGTCCTTTCCTTTGTAATGGTTGGATACCTGAATCATTGGAAGGATGGTAGTTACAGTATTTCCTATAGAATGGTGGGTTTGTTGTGAAAGTGCACTGATGACGAATTCTCACCTTAACCTCCTCGATAACGTCGCAGTTAGTTTCTGAATGATCAGTATGATAACCTCATTTCTCTGTTCCTTGCAGCATTATTGGGCCCCATGTTCGGCCTCATAGCCTTGTGCTTCGTGCAGTATGATGCTGTTCTGACAATCGCAGTGCTGCTGGGCTCCGCCATCTTGGCCGGCGCGGCGAACAGCGGGTTCCTGTGCTCCCACCAGGACTTGGCACCGAACTTGGCGGGGACTTTGCTGGGCATCACCAAGTCCGTGGGCGCTGTGGCAGGAGTGATCAATCCCGCGATCAGCAGTTTGCTTCTGCACAGAGAGGTTTGTGTTTGGCCGCTTGTTTGATGTGTGTTTGGGTGATGTTCCATCTTTATTTTTATGTTAATCGGTGTGTATGTTAATAAGCATAATTACAACGATTTTTGTACATATAAAATCTTTCGATAATGATTATGTTAACAGTCATAAGATAGCAATAGTGATAACAAAGGTAATTATTTTAAAATGTTGACTAAACTTTCATTTTCCCCCAGGATATCATGGCAGCATGGCGAGATGTGTTCATAATCAGCGCTGCCATGTACTTCATCAGCTGCATCTGCTATCTGGCCTTGATATCGGCCGACGTCCAGCCTTGGAACTACCCGCACTTTCTACGAGGGACTTTGATGGAAGAAAAGGCAGTGGATTTTGTGACTTTTTCTGTCTCGGTGTGCACGTCTGTTTCAGTCTCTCTCATTCCCTTGAACTCTCCTTCTTCTGCTCCTTCCCCCGCCTCTCTCTCTCTTCCCCTTCCTCTCCCTGTCCCCTTTCTTCTATCTATTTCCATTTCAGTTTCGATTTGCGTTACATATGGCCAAATCACCCTCTCCGTTTCCCTTAATTTCTCCATCTATCTCATCTTATCTATGTCGATTTCTCTCTCTTTCTGTGCCATTTCCATATCAGCCAACTTGTCCATCGCCTTGCTATACACTCTGTCAGTTTCACTTTCGCTCTCGCGGCCATACACGGTGTTCGCAAAAAGAAAGGCGTCCAATGAAGTCCTAACGATGTCGCAGATGAACGTCCCACGGTGATGCACACTCAACGGAGAAAGATTTTAACGTGTGAGATATCCTGAGGATGCCATGAAATTCTGCTACTGCCGGAGAAGCCTTCCATAAGTTTAGACTTCCAACGTGTGAGAGATTCTGCTACCTTATGAGCCTTCTATAAGTGTAGGCCGTAGAGTTCAAGTCGTTGTTTATGGAACCTGTACGGGTTGTCCATTAATGTGACAGCAACCAAAATCCCCTGACATGTGGAAACATATTTAGAATACGCTAAACACAACGAAGAATGACAGGAATAGAAGTTACTGAGATGGAACTAGTCAATAATGTGCATAAATAGTCAATGAAATAAAAATGGTTGGTGCAATACCTGCTTAATGGTGATACGAATTCGTCAATGAAAGACAATAATACCTCCAAGGCCTTTGGTATGTGTCCAATCATCCCAGTGAATTCAAGAAGGATTAATCATGTCTCCTCGAGAATGGATCATACCAACATTGCTTTACAGAATGTCGACTATGAACTGAAAATACCGATATATTACGCAGTCAATTCACTTCAAAAAAAAAAAAAAAAAAAAAAAAAAACAAGGAATGGTGTGAGAAGATGGACATGCGTCTTTTTTGACTCGAAAAATATGAAGTATGCATTTCGACGTTTTGTAGGTATTTCCTTGCTTCTGTCGGTACATATATTTCTTTTTCATTGTTAATATGGTTGATATTATATGATTTTTAAAATTAAATTTTGTCATTATCATTACCATTGTTTTATCATATGAATAAGAGAAATTAGTGAAAGAATAGCACTTTGATGGATAAAAATGTGGTGTGATAAAAATAGCAGATAATTCATTAGATGGTTATAATGATAATGATATCAGTGATACTATCAATAATTTTCACAGAAAGATAAAATATGGGTACCGCAGTTACAGATGGCAATGCTGAGGTTAACAAGGAAATTATGAGAAATAATTGTGATGCTAATGATAATACCAATAACTATAATAATGATAATGATGTCACTAACAATGCTACTCTATTATTAGTACTGCTACTACTAACTACTCCTATGATTATAATGATTATAGTAGAAATAATGATAGCAGTAATATTGATAAAGATGGTGAAAATAATGATAATGATTGTGATAAAAAATAATGATGATTATGATAATAGAAATAATGATAATAATAATGCCAACTATAATAGTGATGGAAATGGTAATATTAACGATATCGGGGAAATTCTTGACAACGGAACTTACAGTCATGAGAACAATATTAGTGTACATGATAGTGTACAAAATGACAATAATAAAAAGATAGTATTGAAAGAAATTCAATAGCGATAAAACTATTGTTAATTATTATGTCGATTTTAAAATGACAATAATGATAACGATACTGATATAATGACAGGAATATTAATGATAGTGACAATGGCCATTTATGTGTAGCATAAAGGAGAAACTATGATTAGCATTTCAGTTAGTTTTCTTATCAAATACGGAAAGGCTGAAATCAGTTCGAAATGCAACATTACTTAACAGAAAACGTGACAATCAACGTTTTTTTATTGATTCATTTTGTAAATATAAAAGAGCATTGGATTGTCTTTCATCGTGAATATTATGTTATCCTGTGTGTTATCTGTCGCTGACTTCCTACTCACACCTGTTCGTTTCCGGTAACTTAGTAGATGTTATATTAGTCGTAAAGATTACACAGCAAACGCATACAATTTATTTTTGTATAGTTATTCATCTTTATCACGCTGATATTGTTATTGTTATTAGTGTTAATAGTAGTAGTAGTAGTATTAGTATTATTTCTATTATTACTATTATTATTGATATTGTTTTTATCATTATCATTGCCATTACTATTGCTTTTGTTATCGTTGCTGTTATTTTTAGTATCATTATCGTTGTTATCCTTTCTGTCATTACTATCATTATCATCATTATCTCCATTATGAAGATCAGTATTCTGTTAAAACTAATAATCATCATTATGATTGTTGCTGTTATTGCTGTCATTAATATCATGGTTACTATCATTAATTTTACTGTTTAATGTTGTAACTGGTATTGTCATAATTATTGTTATTATCACATATTCTTCTTGTTGCTATTGTTATTATCACGATTATTCTTATTGTTATTGTTGCTATTGTAATTATCACTATTCTTATCATTATTGTTGTTATTGTTGTTGTTGCTGCTGTTGTCATTATTATTGTTATTATCGTTGTTATTATTGTTTTCATTATTGTTATTACTATTATCATTATTTATATTATTGCCTTTACAATTATTGTCATATTTTTTATGATTACTATTGTTATCGTTATTTTGTTACTATGATTAATATTATCATTATTATTATTATCATCATTATTATTATCATTACTATTACCATCATCATCATCATCATTATTATTATTATTACAGTAATGATATTGATAATAATGGTGATAGTAATAAAAAAATTGTCATTATTATTATTAACAATATTGCTGTTGCTGTTGTTGGTGTCATTAACATTAATACTACAATTATAATCATTATCATCATCAGTAGTAGTAGTGGTAGTACTAGTAACAGTAATAGTTCTAGGAGTGGTAAAGAAGCAGTAGTAATAGTAGTAGCTGTGATAATAGCATCATGCTTGCTACTATATCAGCTACTATTATCATCAAGATTAGTAAATGAATAATACAATACATTCCACTCTTACGTTTTTTTTTTTTTTTCTTACTTTTTTTTGCCTCACGGACTTCCCGGTCGGCGAATCACAAAAGGAATAGGAAAATATGTTACTATTCAGATGTCGGTCGAGACAGAAGGTCATATGAGCAGTTTCTTGGAATGAACATAAAAACGGGCTTATAATTCTCTCTCTCTCTCTCTCTCTCTCTCTCTCTCTCTCTCTCTCTCTCTCTCTC
>NC_091561.1:32505813-32508313 GCF_042767895.1 Penaeus vannamei | reverse complement strand
ATCATGCATCATTATTATCATAACCATTTGTTATCCTTATTATCATCATGGTCATTATCTTCATCCGTGCTATCACAATTTTCATCATCATTGCTTATAAAGGTATTACTATCAATATGACAATCACCTATTTTTCTCTTCTTTCCTACCTACATTATTGTTCTTTCTTGTCTTCTTCCCCTTCATACATTTTCACCTTCTCTTAGTCCTCTTTTCTTTTCTTTCCTTTCTTCTCCTCTATCCCCTTTTTGTTTTCTCTCATTATCTCTTCTTTCCTGTCTTCTCCTCCTCTATATCCCCTTCTTTTCGCACATTCTCACGTTTACCCAGTTCAAGGACCATTCATTACCACTCATTACCCTCCGTCACCCTCTTCTTGCTCATAATCTAATTAAAAAGATCTAATTCAGCCATTCCCAGGGGGCGGTCGCCGGCGCAATTAGAGGGCGCTTATAAGGGGCTTCTGTAAGTTCCCTCGCGCTTTGATTTGGATTCACCTCCTGGTCTTTTTTTTTTTTTTCTTTTTTTTTTTTTTTGCTCTAATTTTGAAATGATTTTCGAGTGTCATGGGTTGTGTGTGTGTGTCCTTTTACAGGCACAGACATACACAAACACACACACACACACATATGTGTGTGTGTGTGCGTATTTACACACACATATATACACACAATTATGTGTGTGTGTGTGTTTATATCTGTCAATGTATTTTTTCCATTTCCACTGGGGATGAAGAATTGCTTTCTGACGTAAAAAGTTGGAAAAGGCGACATGTGACTGAGTTGTATAATTCCTTGCTTATCCAATTATTGGCAAACAAAACAAAAAATATCACAATAAATGTATAAATAAAAAATGTTCAGAATATCAGCACTTCTAATCAGAACAGAAGGTAATTTAGTAGTTCCTGAGGTCCGAGGAGCCGGATGCATACCCAAGTAAAAGATGGAGCGAGGGAACAGAAGTAGAGAAAATAACATTCACTTTTTGCCCTCTTCGGTGTCACGACGTCAGCTGGCTCCGTCTTGTACTGTTATTTACAACGTTTTTATCGTACTAACATCACAACTCCACAACAGAGCTTCCGGTCACGTGATCAGTGTAGAGTGCTTCATCTCTGTTTTATCCTTTTTTCAATCTTTTATTAAGGGTTTATTAATCGCCTCCGGATTTATTACCGCATAAACTGCACACGATTTATGCTCTTTAAGTGCTGGACTAACACGTTTTTGCGTCTCGATAGCTACCAGGCAGAGCCCCCGCTGTTCGGGCGAAATTCTTTTTTCTCTCTCTCTCTCTCTTTCTCTATCTCTCTCTCTCACTCACCCTCTCTCTCTCTCTCTCTCTCTCTCTCTTTCTCTCTCTCTCTCTCTCTCTCTCTCTCTCTCTCTCTCTCTCTCTCTCTCTCTCTCTCTCTCTCTCTCCTCTCTCTCTCTCTCTCTCTCTCTCTCTCTCTCTCTCTCTCTCTCTCTCTCTCTCTCTCTCTCTCTCTCTCTCTCTCTCTCTCTCTCTCTCTCTCTCTCTCTCTCTCTCTCTCTCTCTCTCTCTCTCTCTCTCTCTCTCTCTCTCTCTCTCTCTCTCTCTCTCTCTCTCTCTCTCTCTCTCTCTCTCTCTCTCTCTCTCTCTCTCTCTCTCTCTCTCTCTCTCATAACCCTCATTTTAATGTGCAACAGTGTATTCTCTCTTTACACACACATATGCGTATGTGTGTGTGTAACGAGAGAACTCACAGTGTGTATAAAATCACACTAGATATCTATATCTATGTCTATATGTATACATATAACATACATGCATACAAGCATACATACACACACACACACACACACACGTATATACATACATACATATATATATATATATATATATATATATATATATATATATATATATAAGTATATATATATATATATATATATATATATATATATATATATATATATATATATATATATATATATATATATATATATATATATGTATATATATATATATATATATATATATATATATATATATGTATATATATATATATATATATATATATATACATATATATATTTACACATATAGATATATATCCATATATACACCTATGTGCGTATAAGCAATATTACCATTATAATACAAAAAGTGATTCTCGAAATAACCTCCAAAGTCGCCTTCTGTCCTTTTTTGTTCCTCTTTTTCATATCGCAAAACACCAGTTCTTCTTCCTGGCAAACACCGCCCGTAATACCGGCCAGCGCCCACGCCGTCAAAAGGAGAAGAAAAAATCTATTAACATATTAGGGAAGGACGTCCTCCGCGCGCACCTCTGCCGTAGACCCGGCATTACGCGCGCGCATAATCTACGGCCGCCGCGCCCTCGTCCGGATATCTGGATTTCTTGACTGGCAACCGCGTCCGTGGCCGTTTCGGAGGGCGAGGATAAGCGCACGGCGAGGATAGCTTTAGGTCGGAATTCCTTGGTTATTCCGAAGGCGAAATGGCCCTTGGG
>NC_091561.1:32443313-32450813 GCF_042767895.1 Penaeus vannamei | reverse complement strand
TGAAATATAATGGGCTTGGGAGAATCGGACGCGAAGTGCTGCTTCTGATGAGGAGAGTGAGGCGAGAGGCAAAACCCCCTGAAGCAACGCGCCGGGACAGGATGTTGAGAGGTAAGTGTAAACAGAGCGGAGGAGAGGGGTTGCTTGGCAGGGCTAGAGTTGGGGTGGTGGGGGTGAGGGGGAGGTCGGTGTTTGGGGTAGGGGGTGCAGGGCTGGGGGTGGGGTGACGGGGATGGGGGGGAGGTTGGTGTATGGGGTAGGGGAGTGTTGGGCTGGGGGTGGGGTGACGGGGATGGGAGGGAGGTTGGTGTATGGGGTAAGGGTGGTGCTGGGCTGGGGGTGGGGATGAGGTTGGTATATGGGGTAGGGGGTGTTAGGGGTGAGGATGTGGGGGAAGGGAGGAGACCGGGGAGGGGTGTGCGTTGAGGTTGGGATAGGGGCTAAGGATGAGGGATGTGGTGGGGAATGGGAAATGTGGGGTTGGGGGTGACAGATGGGTATGAGGAATGGGATTTTGGGTAAGGGTTGGGGTGAGTTGAGGTGGGGGATAATGGGTGTGGGTACTGGAGGTATGAAGGAGGTGGTTCATGGGGTTGGAGTGGGCGTGTGCGTGGAGGATAGGGGGTGGGGTTAATGCCGGGGTCGTCCGTAGGGGATTGGGCGGATGGTTCAGTCGGGGTTATATATATATATATATATATATATATATATATATATATATATATATATATATATATATATGCACACATATACATATATATAATTCATATATACATCCATATATACATACATACATACATGCACACACACACACACACACCCACGCACACACACACACAATATATATATATATATATATATATATATATATATATATATATATATATATATATATATATATATATACATATATGCACTCGTACTCACACACAATATCCAGATATAGATAGATAGATAGATATAGATAGAAAGGTAGGTAGATAGACAGAGACAAACTGACAGACAGGTTGACAGACAGAAAGATCAATTATATGAGGGACAGACGTCCTCGAGTCGTGGCGGAGGACCAGCAGTCATTCCGGGAAGGCTGAAGCTCGAGGAGGTCTTGCTCGAGTCGTCCTTGGTGTACAGAAGGCGGAGGAGGAGGTCCGGGGCTAGAGTGAGGGATGGCGTTCGAATGAGAAGGAAGTTGTTAGGTAATACTCTTCGAAGAGTAGGAGAGTATTGTGATCATCTGTTAGTTTGAGGTTTGATGAGTGAGTGGTTTTATTGACTAGCTCTTCCACGTGTATACTGTTTATTTTCATTTATTCTTTTTTATCATTTTATCTTTTTATATCCATTCATCTAACGAAAGTTTGGATGATATAGGAAACGCATCGCAAGAGGAATAAGACGAAAGAGGTTTGCAAAAGAAAAATAAAACCCAATTACGCCATGAGCTAACTTTTTCCTCCAAGGGGTTACGGAAGGTTAGGATGCAGCGAGGTGGCGCAAAGGCAGCTCCTCGGAAGGGTGAATTTATTATAATTAGGGTGAAGGATGTCCTCACGCCCGTCACTCGTGGTGGGGGCAATTTACGGCCTTGTTAGCTCCGAATTAGTATATAACAGCGTGGGCGTAATTAGGGCTGTTATTTGCGGGGGCGTTATTGTGTTCCTCGGGATTACTGCTTAGACTTCTTATTATCATCATTATGATTATCTTTTTTATGACAGTTGTTTGCATCGAGTTAATGCGCAAAATGCTGATACTTTTCGCACTCCGGCGTGGACCCTCCTGTGATCTTGCAAACTCCGTGGGCTATTTGCATTGCACATCCGGGTGAGGTGTTTTGGGTTTGGGGGAATTCAGACTCACTTGCCCCGAGGTGCCTCTTCCACGATCAATGAAAACACGAGAAATTTCCATAGCGGTCGGAAGCTATAAAATGCAAATGTCATATCATGTAGGAAATCAATTTACATCTTATTAATCGAGCCATTACCAGCCTTCCCTGCATCCACCTCCTTGGAGAAAGACGCTCGAGGTCTTGTGCCATGGGAGCGGGGATGAATCAACGGGGCAACATTAATGATAATCAAATGATATATAATTCGTTTCCTCAGTGAATGTTCCTGTCGTATATCTTCATCTTGTTCAGCGAAGTTGAAGGGTCATAATACAGGATTCACCCCCTCCTCCTAAGGTTTAAGCTTAGTAATTCAAGTCACTATTTTGTGTTCATGACTGCCGGTTTTAAATTCTTTCCTGCCCTGCCTCTGTTTAACTCTTTATGCCAATACATATCTTTCGCTGAAGAGAAAGCACACCTCGCCTCATTGGTTTGGGAAATTCACCCACTTGTTCAGAATATGCGAAGCTATATATTTCCAGCAACAAAGTATACTGTTTAGAACACTCACTAAAAATCATTAATCTATCTTTATCTCTCTACTAAATTATCAACGAAGATATCAATGAAGCCATAATATTGTGTCCGACATAAATATTATTAAAGTCATAGCTTTCATTTCTATCCTTCCTTGGGTCATACAGTTAACAGCCGTATTTCCCTCATGTTGAAAGTCGAGGATCACGTTTAGGAAGCGCGGCAGGTGCCTGTGATAATACCCAGGTGTGACAAATGTGATAGGTATTAGGCACGTCACACACACACACCAAACAACATGTGTGGTGCAGAGTTTAGTTTCCTGTCTTACCTGCGGAGGATATCTTGGGGGGAAAAAAAATTCACACACAAATATACTGTATATTTTCATTTGTCTTTTTGTGCTTACTTGTTTTCATATGGTACCACAAACAACGTTTGTGCGAAGAAAAGCAAGATAATTACAGCTGATTCCGTTAATTTCAATACTCATTTATCTTTATAATCAATCTTTGTAGTGACTGAGAAAACAATGAAACATATGATTCAAACAAGTCGCCAATAGCCTCGTTCGGGAGCCTAAATGACCTCATCTTCTTACAAAATACCACTGAATATTACAGTCATGCGATCTACTTGAGAACTACAGATCGATGTGCAGACAACTAACAGTTTTAGGAGGAGGAAGAGAAAAGAGGTATAATAACAATAATGCCGAAATCATTACTTCCCATCCCGAATTTCCGCGCACGGAGAAATTTCATACCATTATCCCAAATAACTATCATAATGTCGTCAAGTTAAAATCACAACTTTCAGGACAACACTTCCTGTGTATGCGAGAGGAGGTAGGAAGCCCACGACCCGTGAAGACCTAGGAGGAGGTGGTGCAGGGCGGGGGGGGGGGGGGTGACTGAAATCCATGGGAAATTTCGTACGAGAACAAATGGCATTCAGAGCCAAAAAACTGGGTAAAATATATCACCTTTTCGTTCACATTGTTTGAACTTAAAAAAATTAAAATAAAAATTTCATCTATTTTATCAAACAGCTTAGATTGTAGCGGAAGGAACTGATCTGTAATATTAGTTCAGATTCATGATATTATCGCAGAGAATTAATATATAAAACGAAAATAATCTGAAATATAACGTTGATAATCGTGATGCTGGTGATTATTATAATAACAATGATAACAGTAATAATAGTAATAGTCAGGAGGAAGATAATCGTAATAATCCTAATGCTGATCATAGTAATGATGATAGTAATTTTAATATAGATAACGATGATGATAATAATAACAAGCAACAATAGCAATAAACATGATAATAGTAATGATAATGGTAATAAAGTTAATGATAATGATGATGATGATGATAATAATAATAATGATGATAATGAATATAATAATGATAATTATAATGAAGATAATGATAATGATACCAATGATTATGATTATCATAATAATAGTAATGATAATGATATTGATAATAATAACAGTACGAATGATGAAGATAATGATGATAAGAATTTGGGAAAATATATATATTTTTAAGAATGCTGGTACGAAAATGAAAAAAAAATATATATAATAATAATTATAACAATGAGAATAGTAATAATGATATCACTAATAATAACAATAACAATAACAGCCTTAATAATAACGACTATAATATGGATAATGGTTACAGGAATAATGGTAATGACATAATAATAATGATAATGATGATGATAATGATAATACTAATAGTCCTAATTTTCACACGAAAAAATAATGATAATGATGATAATGATAACAATAATGTTATTAATGATGATGATAATAGTGATATAGTAATAGTAATGATGATAATGATAATGGCAATGATAATTTTGATAATGAAAATAATGGCAATGATAATTTTGATAATGATAATAATGATAATAACAATAGTAATAATGACAATGTTTATGGTAATGATGACAATAATAGTATTTGCAAAAATAATGATAATGATAGTACAGTAATAATAATAATGATAATGATAATCATGATGATGGTAGTGATGCTGCTGCTGATGACAACAACAACAACAACAATAATAATAATGATAATAATAATGATAATAATAATAATAATAATAATAACAATAATAACAATGATAGCAATAACAGCAACAACAACAATAATAATAACAATAATAGCAATAACAACAACAACAACAATAATACTAATAATGATGATAATAATAATGATAATGATGATAATAAAACTGATAACAATGATAACAATAATGTTAATGATAAGGATTATAATCACATAATAGTAAGAATAATGATGATGATAAGGATGAAAATGGTAATAATAAAGATAATGGTAATAATGATAATGGTAATGATAATGATAATGATAATGATAATAATACCAATGTTAATGATAATTACTATAACAATAATAACAATGAAAATGATAATGATGATAAAGATGATAAAAAAAATATTAGTACGGAAATTAATTGAAATAATAATGATACTAATAATGGCAATCATATTGGTAATAATAACAATTGTATCAAAGATGATAATGATAAAAACAACAACAATAATGTTAATAAAAATGATAGAAATAATTATAACAATAATGATAATGATTATTCTCGCAATAACTATACCAATGATAATGATAGTATTAGCAACGTTTATAATAGTAATAACAATAATGATAATGATGATGATAAAAAGGACAATAATGATAACAGGAATGGTAATAACAACAACAATGATAATAGTGATAATAATAATAATGATAATGATAATAATGATAATAATAATAATAATGATAATAATAATAATGATAATTATCATTATTATTATTATTATTATTATTGTTATTGTTATTATTAAAATAATGATAACAATAACAATAATGATGATGATGATAATGATGATGATAATGATAATAATAATAATAATAATAATAATAATAATAATAATAATAATAATAATAATGAAAATAATAATAATAATAATAATAATAATAATAGTAATAATGATAATAATAATAACAACAATGATAATGAAAATGATATTGCTAATGATAAAAACCTTATTTAGGACAATGGTTATAATGCTAATGCTAATGACAATAAGGATAGTACTATTACTAATAATAATAATGATTATGTTAAAATTGATATTCGTTTTAGTAATAATGATAATAATAACAATTATGATAATGATAATTACAATTACAAAAATTATATCAATGATTATAATAATGATGATGATAATAATATCAATAATTATAATATTAATAATGATAAGATGAAGAAAAAGAATAAACATAACAACAATAATAATAATGATAATAATAATAATAATAATAATAATAATAATGATAATGATAGTAATGATTATAATAATAATAACAACAATAATAATAATAATGATAATGATAATAATAATAATAACAATAATAATAATAATAATAGTAATGATAATAATAATAATAATAATAATAATAATAATAATAATAATAATAATAATAATGGTAAAATGATAGTAAAATGATGATGACAATAAAATGACAATGATGATAGTGATGATAATAATAACATTAACAATAAAAATCAAATAATAATATGAACAATAATAATGAAATGATAATAATGATAACAACGGTCATTAAAAATAATGGTGGTAATAAAGACAATAGTAATTATGATAATAATAATCATAATCATAATGATGAAAACAATTAATATCATAATCAGACTGATAAATACAAAAATAATGATAATGATAATGATAACAGTGGTAATAATAATGATGATAATTATAATAGAAGTAGTACTGATGATAACAATAATGACAAGAATGATGATAGTTATCATATTGATTTTGAAAAAAGAAAGAAACAATAATGATAATAATAACAATGATGGTAATAATGTTAACAATAATAATTACGAAAAAATATAATGATAATAATGACAATGACAATGAAATGAAAATGATAATAATCATACTAAAAATGATGATAACGACAATGATGATGATAAATGTAATAATAATCATGATAAAGAATAATAATGATAATGATAATAATATTAGCAGTGGTAATGAAAATAACAATGATAATGATTGTGTTAATGAAAGTAATAATTGTGATAATCAAAGTGATAGTAACGATAGTAATGGAAATAACAATATTAATAGTAGTTAAAGCAATATTGATAATGATAATAGTAATGATAATAATGATAACTGTAATAATGATAATAATAACAACAATAAGGATAATGGTAGTGATAATACTAATACTTATTCTAATAATAATTCTGATAGTTATAATAATGACAATAGTAGTAGTAGTAGAAGTAATGATAATAATGATGGTAATAAAAATTGTTATGATAATAATGATGGTAATAAAAAAAATTATAATAATAATGATAATAATATTAATGGCAATTATGATAATGAAATTAGTAATAGTAATAATAATAAAGCTAATAATACTATAATGATACTACTAATAATATTATCAATGAAGATGATAAAGATAATTATAGCAATAATGCCAAAGATGTTACTATCAATAATAACAGATGCACCAACAATAAAAAAAAACATAATCATAAAAACGATGATAATGATATTGATTTTATAGTGTTATAGAATACGTCATTGTAATCTCACTCAAGATTACACTCTAACTATAGTCTCATAACATTCCAACCATTTGTATAGGCGTAATTCTCTCTTTCCCACTTTCATTTACTTATTTGCCTATTCCTTTATTCATCCACATATCCTTGCATACTTCAGGCTGTCAGTTCAGCTATCTACCTACCTGTGCCATTTCTATCTACCTGTCTGTATTATTTCTATCTACCTTCTGTGTCTTTTCTATCTACATGTCTGTGTCATTTTTATCTACCTGTCTATGCCATTTCTATCTACCTGTCTGTGTCACTTCTGTCCACCTGTCTGTGTCATTTCTATCGACCTGTTTGTGTCATTTTCTACCTACCTGTCTTTGTTATTTCTATCTACCTGTCTTTGTTATTTCTATCTACCTGTCTGTGTCATTTCTATCTACCTGTCTGTGTCATTTCTATCTACCTGTCTGTGCAATTTCT
>NC_091561.1:32428313-32433313 GCF_042767895.1 Penaeus vannamei | reverse complement strand
ACATTATTGGCCATAACATTTTCTTATATTAACAAGAAAACTAGCAAAGACAGCGTTATGAATATCAGCAATAAAGACGATATTTATGGTAATGGAGAGGTGCATAGTAATAATGATAGCAGCAGGGAGCATAACGATAATAATTTCCATCCTTTGATCTGAGGCTTGTGATGACAATATCAATAAAAGACAATTACAAGATTTGCTTTCGAGGTTATCCTAATGTTGATAATGTAATTTAAGCCCTGTTGGAATATAATGATAGATAAATTAATAAAAGTCGAATGGCAGTTTTGTTGTGTGCACGGTTATGAGATTCAGGTTTTCCAACGTGTACACCTAATCTCTCTTTCTCCCTGTAAGACAATATATATTGACGTTTGTGCGTGCCGAATATAGACTCAAACGACCAATTTTTCATAAATGTGGCTGGAGATAAAGAGTTCATTAATGCGAAACTGTCTTAACGCGAAGTGCTTGGGCTTACCCGAAGGTTTATTCTATCATTCCTATCATTTCCAACAAAACTTAAAGAGCAATATTAATGCGCCGTTGTTTATAGCGTTGTAATTGTGGCGATTCCCTCCTGTTCGTTGGGCTCTGGAGGCGGCGAGGACGAAGCTAGCCCTCGCTCGCGGACGAAGCAATGCGAGCGATGTGTGTCATGCCCGTTGCCCGAGACCAGATGAAATACGGGCATATAAACCCGGTGTCGGAGACGGCTCTGCCTTGTAAACAGTTGGCTGGAGCTGCTACTGGATCGTGTAACCTCGCGCCCTCTGCTCCACATGGGACTACATGCCACTCTTCTGGGCATGCGCTATTGACCCTAATGTCCGCCGGGAATAAGGGCCATAGAGACGAATAGCTCTCCGGGCTCGTCATCTCGCAGAAAGATGACTGGATGTTGATTAATGACGTAGTTTAACCTGCACACCAAACATGACTACTGGCTCCCGGGGGCGGTCGCGAATATCAATGAAGGTGAGACATGAACATTTTTTGATCCGCTGGTTATTATGTTCTTTCTGTCTCGATACCTTCCTTCTCTCACACATTCCCATTCTAAATCTCTCCCCATTTGCTCTCCGTAACGTTGGAAATTCGGAACTGCCTGTCTTTTTTTCTTTTTTCGATTTGCATACAAATATATATCCACCGACTCATTTGCTTACTCATGCACTAATATATACACACAAGCAAATATGTACACACCTACGCAATCAAACATGTACATTACCGTGCGCGCATACCACACACACACACCTTATTGTACAAACAGTTTTATCCTTTTTTCACTCCAATGAAAATCAAAACAACCAAAATTACAAGTCAAATTACTGAATCAAACAGACTAGAATTACCAGCTTGAGCAATACAGGAAGGGAGAAGTCATGACAGGTACATAACTTCTTGCGAGACGAAATACAAAGGCATGTACTCCACTTCCAGTTATTGTTTCATGATTTTATATAACCTTTATATATACATTTTAACCATTCCAGACCCGCTTTTCTTTTACTCTGTTTCGACACACATCCTCATACTTTTATATTGTACCCAAAGTTCAACGCTTTGCTAATGTCTGTGTTTAGCTTTTCCATTTTTTTTCTCTTACGTAAGCAAATTCTAAGGTATTACGTCAAACTCACATCCTAACGGTACATTGTATGTCTCAAAACAGCCACTCAAGCAAACCTGTATTTAGATAAGAACCCAAATCCATCCTGATATCCCATTCTCCAGATTCACGTCATCGTACCCTGGTCCATATTTACAACCAGTTCTAGCCACATGTGAGCACCATCTCCGAGGTATCCCAAATAGCACTGTGGATCTTTCCTCAACGTGCAACATTAACGAACAACACTTCTTCCTATGTGAATAGATTTCTCCTTCGCCTCCTACCCCAGCGTCCCTCTTTGGGATAAATCTACTCTCACATCTGCAACGATATTAAACACATATGGCGAGATCTTGTCTATGATAATGCAACATTTACGCCACACTCATTACGATGATATATGCCACTCCCGCTTCATATGGCGGAGCAACAACAGCAATAAACAACTTTCTAAGGAAACCCATACATAAAATATAAAGTCCATAATGCATTAATGCCATTCCCTGTGTCACTGTCTATCATTAGGTACACAGGGCATTACTTATCACTTTCTCTTTGCTTCAAGGGCTGTATTTTTCTGTATTAATTCTTTCATTTACTGTTCATATCTTTATTATGGATTGCCTTTGCTTCTCTCTTCTTTTTATTGTTATCTGCATTACTGTTGTTTTATGATACCCAAGCGATTTCTTGTAAAAATAATGTTATTCATGTTGCTGATGTCATTGCTATAATGAATATTATTATGTTTATTATCATGTCATTATTAATATCCATACCATTCATAATTTTAATATTATTCTTTTTCTAGTTCTTATTCTTATTTCTTATTGTTATTGTTGTGTAGCTTTCTTCAATGATAATAATGACAGTAATGATGAGAATAATAATGGTAATGCTGATGCGGGATACTAACTGTACTTGTATGAGTAATCAATGATAGAAATAACAATAAAAAGTAAAATAATAATGATACTAGTAATGATAACATTATCATGTTTGTAATTACCACTGTTATTATTATTACCGTTATTGTTATCATTACCATTATTATTATCATCATTATATTTTAAAATTGTCACTTTTATTATGATATTATCATCTTTATTATTATTATTATTATTATTATTATTATTATTATTATTATATATATATATATATATATATATATATATATATATATATATATATATATATATATATATATATATATATATATGTATATATATATATATATATATATATATATATATATATATTTTATTTATTATTTTTTTTTTTTTACTATAATTATTATTATCGTTATTATCAGGATTACTATTATCATCAATAACAATAATAATAATGATCATAAAGATGATAACTTAAGTAATAACTATAATAAAAGTAATTATTATCATTATAATAATTATGATTTTTATCATTATCATAAATATTGCTGCTGTTATTTCTATTATTGTTATTACTATTGTTATTATAATTTTTATTCCTATCAATATTATTGTTGTTGTTATTATCATTATTATTATTGTTACTTTATTGTTACGATCATCAATATTGTGATTCTCATTATTGTTATAAATTTTACACTTATTATCATTGTCATTATTACTGCTACTATATATTTTTTATTATTATCACTATTATCACCATTATCATTATTATTATTAGTAGTAGTAGTAGTAGTAGTAGTAGAATCATTATCATCCTTATTATCTATATAATAATAATAATAATTGTTATTATTTTCATTATAATCAATATTATGATTATTTATATCATCATAATATTCATAATCATTACCAACATTATGGCAATAATGATGCTAATTATTATCATTCTTGTTATTACTATTATCATTGTTATCATCACTTTTCTTATTACTATTGTTATTATTTCTTTCTTTATCTATTTATGATCTTTAATATTATTATTGTCATTATTATTATTATTTAATACATATGTTATTGTTATTATCATTATCATTATTATTCTTATTAAAGTTTTTATTATTATTATTATTGTCATCACCAAAATTATTATTTATTATTATTATTACTATTATTACCATTACTATTTTTATTAGTAGTAGTATTGCTCTTATCATTATCAATATTTTATTATAATCATTACTCTTATCATTATTATTACTTTTATTACTCGTACTATCCTTATTATTATCCATTATTATCATTATTATTACCACTATTATTATAAACATTTTCATCATTACTACTATTACTATTATCATTATCATTAGTATCATTATTAATATTATTACAGAGATTACTATTTTATTATTAATTCATTATTATTATTGTTGTTGTTGTTGTTATAATTATTACCATTATCATTATTCCTATTGATTGTTCATATGACTGCTGTACTTTTCGTTGTGAATATATTTATTATTGTTATTATCATCATTGTTATCAATATCAATGTAATAGTACAGTAATAATAATATTTATTATCATTAGCTTTATTATCATGATCATTTTATGATTGTTATTATTATTATTTACAATTATTATCATAATTATTGTTATTATCTTATTCGTTATTATTAATTTTAGTATTAATAATATTAATATTAATAGTATCATTATCATTATTACTGTTTTTAGCATCATCAAACCAAAGCAATATAATTATTATTTTTGTTATCATCATTATTATTTATAGTACTTCATTATTATTAATATTATCATTATCATTATTATTATTATTTTGAATAATATCGATATTCTCATTATTTTTGTTATTATCATTATTGGTATTATTATCATTACTATTATCATTATTATCATCAGCATTATTATTATTATTGATGAAAAAAAATTATTATTGCTATTGTTATTATTATTATTAATATTATTACTGTGGTTATTTATATTATCATCATTATTATTATCATTACTGTTATAAATATAATTTCTATCATTATCGTTGTTTTTTTTCTTTACTATTACCATTATTATTAGCAGTATTATTATTGCATAATCATCATCATTATTACTGCCAATATCATCTTTGATATAATCATTAATATTTTATCATTATTACGAAGGCAATAAATATTATCATTATTATTATTAGTAGTAGTAGTAGTAGTATCATCATCATTATTTTAATTATTGTTATTATTATTATTGTTATTATTATGATGATGATGATGAATATTGTTATTGGTATTATTATTATTATTTGTATCATTTTATTTGTATTATTTCACTATTGAAAATAAGTACAGTAATAGTGACAATGATATGAAAGAAATAATAGTAATGATAATAGTAATACCAATTAATGATAAACATAACAATAATAGTAATCATTACTATCATCATCATTTCAATATCCATTATTATGTTCT
>NC_091561.1:32413313-32418313 GCF_042767895.1 Penaeus vannamei | reverse complement strand
TTATCCAAGCGGCTCTCTATGCTTGACGTTCTAACTTTATTTCTTTAATTAGATTATAAACATGCACGTGTCTTAGGTCGTTGAGACGTTGTAACTCGTTTTTGCACGATAAGAAGAGACGATTAGACATAATATGTTACTGTGTCCCACTCCTTTACACGCCTTTATCGTTATACATTTGCGTGGAAGGAAAGAAGTGGGCATCAACGGCCCCGACTAAAAAGGGTTATAGTTTAAGCCTTAATCAGTGGCACCAATGACCTATATTTTCCTTTTACGTTACCATTTGGTAGCATTACACATTTTAGGTGCCTTCAGCCTTCAGTGGGAGAGCAGAAATGGAAATACTATTTTTGAATAGTATTTCTTTCTACTCTCCCACTGTCAGGGATTTGAATTGGGGTTGATTAGAGGTCTTTAACAGTTGTTTCCCCGACCAGCAATTTGGCTTGATGAGCTGGGTAGAGGCCTTGATATCATGGTTGTTTACACCACAAACAAGATTTTGGTGACACGGGGAGGAAGTTCCAGTGAACAAGCTAATGCACTTGATTGAATTCTGCTCAGACATCCAGTCATCTTTGCTCTATCATGGCTGTGCAAGTTGTCGCCGATTAGTCACTCTTATATTGTTGTGTTAATTTCGCATGTTTACGTTTCTTTCATTTTTGTGAATTTATAATCTATAGATTTTCATTTGCAATATTTAGTTAATTTATTTCAGATCTAGCTTTTAGATAACTAAATAACAGGTTACCCAGTTAGTTTTATACTGTGGTTCACTCATTTAGAATATTTTCTGCTTTTCAGATCCCTGGTTGAAGAAAGTGACTACAAGGAGCAGAATCTGACCTGGACCAGCATCAAGATCTCAAACTGCAAGAGCAGTTAGAGGCTCACATTTGGAGGGTGGAAGCAAGGCAGGCAATGGATGGTGCGCAGCAACAGCAATAAGATTATGAAAACATTTATACTCCATAAGTTTATAAGAAGCTGAATGAAGCAGGTTGAAAATTCCATTCGTTGCATACTCTACCAGGCCATCAAGGAAATAACCGAAACAAATAAATTCAGGAGCTCATATACTCATCAGCCCATGACCAGATGTCATGATAGTTGTCATCAGCTTATTATCTTTAGTGATATCTGCTCTTCATGTTGATAACTTCTCCAGGGGCATCCCTAGACTCTAGTGTTAAGGGAGCCTACATACTCACATCAACTGCAATTTCCGTTGCATCATTTATAGACAGTAGCTTTATACCCATGTTCTAGAAGCTTGGGACATCTAAAAGACAGTCCCTCACTTTAATGGGAATATTTCTGCATCACATTCCTTGAGGAAGAATGTGTAATCCTCACTTCCTTTTCCACCATCCTTTCACTTTGTGCCTCCCCTTTCTCTCTCTATAAATCCTCCTTTCCCTCCATGCCACCTCCCAAGTCTTGCTTAAATGCGCTTCTTCCCTCCCACTTTAATACTTACGTCTGATATCCTTCTACTTTCTTCGCTCCCTTGTCTCCTTCCACTTCTCTCTCATCCCTCTATTTTCTCTAAGTCCCATCACTTTCCTATACCCTTTCCCCTTAACCATCCTCCTTTCCTCTTTAAGTTCCATTTACTTCTCTGTTTCCCCTTCCCCAGCTTCCCCTCTTTGAGCCCCCTTCCTCTCCCTTTCTCCCACTCCCCCCCTTTCTTCTCCCCCTTCCTTTCCCTTAACCCTACTACCCTCGTTCCTAACCTTCCCCTACGGATATTCGTATAAATATTTTGCATTAACTGATGATCTCGCTACTTCACTGGATTGTACTTACCCCGAAAAAGAAGAATGGCAATAATAATAATGATGATGATAATGATATTAATAGTAATACAAGAATAACAACAATAATGATGGTAATGATGATAATGATAATAATAATTAACATGAAAATAATAATCATGATGATAATGATAGTAGTTGTACTACACTAGTCGTAGTAGTGATGAAAATAGTGATATTGATAATAGCAATAAAGTTAATAATGATAATGATATTGAAAGTAGCTGTGCTGGTTGTAGTAGTTGTAGCAGCAGTAGCAGAAGTAGTAGAAATAATATTTACTGATATGATGAGAAGGATAATAATATGAGAATAAGAATATTATCATCATTGTTACTATTATTATTAATAATAACAACAATACTAATAATTATTATCATTATCATTATTAATATTCAATAACAATTATCATTATCATTGCTATAATTACTTCTGTATATTTTATGGTCATAATGACACTTTTATAAGGTTAAGATAATAATAGTTATAATTATAATTATTGAAAATATCGATTATGATTATAATGATTACCATACTTACAATTATGATTATATTTATGATCACAAATATGATTATGATTATAATATTTATAAGTGAGTTGCTACCATTATATCTATAACTATGAATATGATTATTATTATGATATTCATCAATTATTACTTTCCTTGACATGACCATTTTTATTATATGTGTTGTTACAATGACCTACACTATATATATATATATATATATATATATATATATATATATATATATATATATATATATATATATATAATTATATTACTTATTACTGTCACAAAAAGCAATAATGACGGGAATGTTTATGATGATGGCAACCATTATTATCGTGACTTTGTTATCATTATCATTACTGTTATTAGTTACGATTGCTGTTGTTAGCCTTGTCATTATCAATGCTGTTTATTATTAATTTTTTATTGTTATTATTATTATTATTTATTGTTATTATTCTTATTTATTATTATTATTATTATTATTATTATTATTATTACTATTGTTACTATTATTACTATTCTTATTCTTATTATTCTTATTATTTTTATTATTATTATTCTTATTATTATTATCATTATTATTACTGATATTATCATTATTATTGTTACATTTATTTTCGTATTTATTATTGATTTTTACTATTATTATTATCATTGCTATTATTATCAGCATTATTATTGTACCATTTTATCTTTATAATTGATATTATCATTGTCGTCACTATCATTGTCGGAGTTATTAGTCATCCCTGTTATTGTGAATTTAACATATTATTATTGGTTTTAATTTTCATTATGTTTTTTATTGTTGTTATGATTTCTATACCATTATTACTATTATCATTTTCACTATTACTGTCATTGACTTTATCATAAATATTATCATTATTATTATTTTTATTATCATCATTGCTGTTATCATATCAATATCATTATGATTATCATTGCCATTATTACTATTAATAGTGATGTTGATAATGCTGTTAATTTTACTATTTGAGTAATCATTATCATTGTTATTATTATTAGTTTTCAATGCAATACTTTCACTGCCTTTGATTCCATTAAATAAAAAGTCAAGAGGAAAAAATGTTGCACTAGAATTTATTCAAATAAATATTAGAAATAAAAAAAGAGGCTAAAGCGACTAAATTGTCTTTCGGTAATTAACACAAAACATACAAACTCGAAAAGGAAATAAAATAAACAAGAAAAAACACCACCTCTACACATATTTACGACCCAATTGGTACACGTAACAAGTTTATATGTTAGTGAAGTACCTGGACAACACAAAACAAATATTCGCAACCCACGTGCTTATCCATGATATAGCAGAGGTGTCTCTCGAGAGCTCAGACACGGGCCGCGATCAGGGTAGAAGTGCGGGCTGATCTACGGTCAAGGAAGAGGTTCGCTCCGACTAGCTCGTGCGAAGCGAACAAAGTGTGCGGTCGCCATTACGATTGTTTGTTAGTGAAGTTGTTTTATTATTAATATTATTATTGTTGTTGTTATCATAATAATGATAATAATCATTATTAGTATTGTTGTTATCAGTACCATGTGTTTATTATCATCATTGTTATTATCTCTTTCTGAGCCCCCTTTCTCTTTTTCCATATCTAACCCATGCCCCTTTCCTCTTCAAGCTCCCATTTCCGCCCTTTCTCCCATTCGAATATCCTTACGGTGCATATATATTATAATTGGTTATATTTTCGTCGGAAATACATGAAGATTAGACGAGACAGGACAGAGACATTTTCACTTTGAAGATATTCGCTCTAATTCATACCTTTTCTACATCTGGCGTAATGAGTACGGTTCAAAGTTGATGATTATAACAATTGTAAAAATAATAAAAAAAAAAATTATGATAGTAATTATGATGATGGTAATCATAACAATGATGAAAATGATAATTATAATGATAATGATAATGAAAATTATAATAATACCAATGCCAACACCAGTAACAATAACAATAATAACAGTGATAATGATAATGATAATAACGGTATTGATAACTATAACAATGATAATAGTAATAATTTATGATAGAATTAGAATAGTGTTATAATACATTCAATGTCATAATGTGTATATGTGTGTGTGTGTGTGTGTGTGCATGTGTGTGTGTGTGTGTGTGTGTGTGTGTGTGTGTGTGTGTGACCATCACTTTATTTATGTTGTCACTTATCCCATTTTACATCAAAATGAAGCGACTTCAACTCCCTAGTCACATGAAATATTCGGCGCAACGAACGAACCATAAAAAGAATTATTGCTATTATCTGATTGCCGTTATTATCATTAAGATCCACATTATCATTATTACTTTTACTATTATTAATATCATTATTATTATTATTACCACTATGAGTGTTCTCATCGTTACTGCTACTTCCTATTATTCTTATTATCATTACTATATTATTAAAAGTGAAGGTAAAAATTATGATAGTAACAATAATAATAAAAATGAATATCAGTACCGTTATGATTTAAACTGTGTTTATAAAAGGGTAACAGTAACAAAGAACATTTTATCAGAAACAAGCATAATTATAATATAAATGATAATGATAATGATGATGATAATGATATTGTTAATAACAATGAAAATGATAATGAAGGTAATAATAAGGATAATACT
>NC_091561.1:32375113-32377613 GCF_042767895.1 Penaeus vannamei | reverse complement strand
GCAGGGGGATTAGGAAGCGCTGAGGAGGCTGACGGCAGGGGAATAGGAAGCGCTGAGGAGGCTGACGGCAGGGGAATAGGAAGCGCTGAGGAGGCTGACGGCAGGGGGAATAGGAAGCGCTGAGGAGGCTGACGGCAGGGGGAATAGGAAGCGCTGAGGAGGCTGACGGCAGGGGAATAGGAAGCGCTGAGGAGGCTGACGGCAGGGGAATAGGAAGCGCTGAGGAGGCTGACGGCAGGGGGAATAGGAAGCGCTGAGGAGGCTGACGGCAGGGGGAATAGGAAGCGCTGAGGAGGCTGACGGCAGGGGGAATAGGAAGCGCTGAGGAGGCTGACGGCAGGGGAATAGGAAGCGCTGAGGAGGCTGACGGCAGGGGAATAGGAAGCGCTGAGGAGGCTGACGGCAGGGGGAATAGGAAGCGCTGAGGAGGCTGACGGCAGGGGAATAGGAAGCGCTGAGGAGGCTGACGGCAGGGGAATAGGAAGCGCTGAGGAGGCTGACGGCAGGGGGAATAGGAAGCGCTGAGGAGGCTGACGGCAGGGGAATAGGAAGCGCTGAGGAGGCTGACGGCAGGGGGAATAGGAAGCGCTGAGGAGGCTGACGGCAGGGGGATTAGGAAGCGCTGAGGAGGCTGACGGCAGGGGAATAGGAAGCGCTGAGGAGGCTGACGGCAGGGGAATAGGAAGCGCTGAGGAGGCTGACGGCAGGGGGAATAGGAAGCGCTGAGGAGGCTGACGGCAGGGGGAATAGGAAGCGCTGAGGAGGCTGACGGCAGGGGAATAGGAAGCGCTGAGGAGGCTGACGGCAGGGGAATAGGAAGCGCTGAGGAGGCTGACGGCAGGGGGAATAGGAAGCGCTGAGGAGGCTGACGGCAGGGGGATTAGGAAGCGCTGAGGAGGCTGACGGCAGGGGAATAGGAAGCGCTGAGGAGGCTGACGGCAGGGGGAATAGGAAGCGCTGAGGAGGCTGACGGCAGGGGGAATAGGAAGCGCTGAGGAGGCTGACGGCAGGGGAATAGGAAGCGCTGAGGAGGCTGACGGCAGGGGGAATAGGAAGCGCTGAGGAGGCTGACGGCAGGGGGAATAGGAAGCGCTGAGGAGGCTGACGGCAGGGGGAATAGGAAGCGCTGAGGAGGCTGACGGCAGGGGGAATAGGAAGCGCTGAGGAGGCTGACGGCAGGGGGAATAGGAAGCGCTGAGGAGGCTGACGGCAGGGGAATAGGAAGCGCTGAGGAGGCTGACGGCAGGGGAATAGGAAGCGCTGAGGAGGCTGACGGCAGGGGGAATAGGAAGCGCTGAGGAGGCTGACGGCAGGGGGAAAAGGAAGCGCTGAGGAGGCTGACGGCAGGGGGAATAGGAAGCGCTGAGGAGGCTGACGGCAGGGGGATTAGGAAGCGCTGAGGAGGCTGACGGCAGGGGAATAGGAAGCGCTGAGGAGGCTGACGGCAGGGGGAATAGGAAGCGCTGAGGAGGCTGACGGCAGGGGAATAGGAAGCGCTGAGGAGGCTGACGGCAGGGGAATAGGAAGCGCTGAGGAGGCTGACGGCAGGGGGAATAGGAAGCGCTGAGGAGGCTGACGGCAGGGGAATAGGAAGCGCTGAGGAGGCTGACGGCAGGGGAATAGGAAGCGCTGAGGAGGCTGACGGCAGGGGGAATAGGAAGCGCTGAGGAGGCTGACGGCAGGGGAATAGGAAGCGCTGAGGAGGCTGACGGCAGGGGAATAGGAAGCGCTGAGGAGGCTGACGGCAGGGGGAATAGGAAGCGCTGAGGAGGCTGACGGCAGGGGGAATAGGAAGCGCTGAGGAGGCTGACGGCAGGGGAATAGGAAGCGCTGAGGAGGCTGACGGCAGGGGAATAGGAAGCGCTGAGGAGGCTGACGGCAGGGGGAATAGGAAGCGCTGAGGAGGCTGACGGCAGGGGGAAAAGGAAGCGCTGAGGAGGCTGACGGCAGGGGGAATAGGAAGCGCTGAGGAGGCTGACGGCAGGGGGAATAGGAAGCGCTGAGGAGGCTGACGGCAGGGGAATAGGAAGCGCTGAGGAGGCTGACGGCAGGGGGAATAGGAAGCGCTGAGGAGGCTGACGGCAGGGGGAAAAGGAAGCGCTGAGGAGGCTGACGGCAGGGGGAATAGGAAGCGCTGAGGAGGCTGACGGCAGGGGGATTAGGAAGCGCTGAGGAGGCTGACGGCAGGGGAATAGGAAGCGCTGAGGAGGCTGACGGCAGGGGGAATAGGAAGCGCTGAGGAGGCTGACGGCAGGGGAATAGGAAGCGCTGAGGAGGCTGACGGCAGGGGAATAGGAAGCGCTGAGGAGGCTGACGGCAGGGGGAATAGGAAGCGCTGAGGAGGCTGACGGCAGGGGAATAGGAAGCGCTGAGGAGGCTGACGGCAGGGGAATAGGAAGCGCTGAGGAGGCTGACGGCAGGGGGAATAGGAAGCGCTGAGGAGGCTGACGGCAGGGGAATAGGAAGCGCTGAGGAGGCTGACGGCAGGGGGAATAGGAAG
>NC_091561.1:32365113-32367613 GCF_042767895.1 Penaeus vannamei | reverse complement strand
TGAATTGTGGCATGAGGGTGTCGTTGAAGACCAATAGACAATGTGGAGGTGTAGAGTGAAGCATGCGGTGGGTGTTTTATGATTACGAGGACCCATGCTGATTGCCGGAGGAATAAAAGGAATAATGAGTTGAGGAAATATGTCTTGTGAGGAGGAACAAACACTGATGTCTATCTCAAGGAGTAACGAATCGGCTACTAAGAGTAAACCTAAACAACACCGGCTGGCTAAAAATATTAGCAAAAGAAAAACGCCTCCATTTTTTCTCGACGGGAAAAATAATGAGTGCCTGTGTATCTTTTACAAACATCACTGCATGAAAGACCCATAAAGAGAATCTATGCATGATTTACAGAGGGTTCCACAGGCGAGCTTCATAAAGAAAACCGGAACATGAAACACAGGAGGTACCGCAGGAATGAACCCTGAAGAGCCCCTCCCCCTCCCTCTCCTCCCCTCCTCCACACTCTCCTCCCCCATCCCCCACACTCCTTATCCCTTGCCTGCACACGCTATCCACCTCCGCTGTCCATGCTGTCTGTCCCATAACTGACGGGCCGTGTGGGCGCCGACAGACAGACAGACAGACAGTCATGCAAGGCCTCTTTACACACCAAATATGCTAATTGGAAAATATGTATGCTGAAGATTACTTGAGTTATCTTAGAAGTGATTACACTCTCTCTTCTGTAAATAACTCCGCACACCGGCCAAAACCAAAGGTCAAGCACTCTCTGTAGATCGAAGATGAAGATCTGCTCCGCCTGACAGCCATAAGTGGATGATTGGGCTTGCAAGTTGCTTCTATCCACCCGCGATAATACCACATACATTCTCAGCCCAGGACGGAGAAATGGGCGATGATATACGAGTACACGGGCGTTAAAAATGACTCTGGTGCTTCCTGGTCGTTATTTGGAATCAATGCAGGCTAATAACATAAAGCGCTTAGAGATACCAAAATCAATATCTAATACTTGCGTTTATCGGCTGACAACCTGACTTCCCACTTTGCAGAGAATTAACAATTTGAAGGCTATCAAATGTTAGTGCCTGGAATGATGGACAGGGGAGGCAGGTGGGAGGCGATATGACAAGATACATAAGAATCAATAGATAGCGAATAGTAATAATATTAACCAACCTCCATAACGGAAAGGAACTTATCATCCCCAAAACAGGCTTCCTGTTGGATCCCAGAATCCGGTACGGGGCATAATCAACGCCCATCAAACGGAAAAAGGACAAACAGCGAAAAAAATGAATATAAAGATTAAATAAATCGTCTTGCATATATTCAATTTTAACTAATAAGTCTGCTCAGGTTGATGACAAATTCATGACCTCAGCTTCTATAATGCGAGGTCTCGTCCAGGATAATAAACAAGAAACCTGCCGCATTATAAATGTATACAAGTAATGGATCCCAAAGATATATCTATAACAATACATCAAACTCGTCCCCAACGCCGGGCATACCAGACCTTTCAGAACAACAACGCTACATCACTGAATAAAACCACTTTACCCGAAAGAGCCAGCGAGAAATACGAAGCCGGGGAAGTAAAGCGACACTCACTCCTCCAGACACCACAGCTGTCCAGCCTTGATTGAAAGCAGTGTGGTTCCTCCGCCTTGATTGCTCGTGATTTGTGACATGGAGTGTGAGGGATTTTTCCTTCTTTTCTTTTTTATAACTTGACAATAAATTTCGGCTCATGTGGTGGTTATGGCTTTTGAGGTTATGATCAATGCCATGACTGATATTTTGTGTCACTTCAATTCGGGTTTCAAGGGATCAAGTAACCTTTACATAGTCATTATTTTCCAGTCTAATTATCCGACAACCTATCATTATCCGTATGTCATTCAGTCGAAGGCTCTGCTCTTCCTCTACGGTGTATTCGTTACCGAGTCTACATATGCTGTCCTATTAAAAATTCAAGCTATTCTATCCTACCCTAAATTAACCTGTCCTATTCTATTCTAACCTAACCTAACGCAAAAATCCTAGTTTAACCGATCCTAGCTTTACTTAACCTAAACAAACTTTACCTAACCTAACCAAACGCAACCAAACTTAACCAAGCCTATCGAAACTTATTTCAGCCCAAACTAACCCAACTTAACTTATCCCTAACCCAACCTAGCTCAACCCAGGGCAACCTAACCCAACGGAACCCAACCCAACCAAAACAAAACCAAGCCAATTCAACCCATCTTAATCTAAACTGAGGCAAAACGGGTGTGCCGCACTGTCTACGTGTCCTTTCTCTCGCCCAGAGTGTTTTAAAAGGACCAACAATGGCCACTTCTCCCCTAATGCACAGATATTAAGGACGTGTGGCTGAGAGAAAGTTATTAAATATGAAAGATAAATGCGACCACATGCATTTTGTACATTCTTTGGATGGCCATTGACACTAAGAATGTATTTGTGAATGTCACATGGACGCATTCTCTCGGCTCTTTCTTTTTGTCTATTTACTCGATGTTTTTA
>NC_091561.1:32320113-32322613 GCF_042767895.1 Penaeus vannamei | reverse complement strand
ATTACCATAATGATATTAATAACGATAATGTTGACAATATTAATAATGGTAATAACAATGATGATGATAATGATAATAAGGACAATAATAATGATAAAAATACAAATTATAGCAAAAATAACCATGATATTAATAATAGCAACAGTAATAATAATAAGAAGAATATAGATAATATTTAGAAGCATAATAATGGAAATAGTAATGACAGTATTAATAGCAATAATGATAATGATAAATAGGAAGTAGAGAGAATGATGATGGTAATAGCAATAAAATAATAATAATAATAATAATAATATAATGATAACAATAATGTAAACTCGAATATGAACATAAATGATGACAGTAATATATAAAATGATAGTAATAATAATGATAATGATAACAATGATAATAATAATGATAATGATAACAATAATAATAACAATAATAATAGCACCAATAATAATAGTAACAATTATTATTGTTACTATCATCAGCATTATTATTATTGGTACTCTTGTCATTGTTATAATGATAATAATGATTAAAATAATGATATTAATAAAGACAACTATTGTTATTATTATTGATATTGCTGTTGTTGTATTTTATTTACTGTTATTATTGTCGTTTTTATTATTATTATTATCATCGTCGTCGCCGTCATCATCATCATCATTGTTATTAATATTACCATCATTATCATCGTTATATATATATTTTTTTTATCATTACTGTGATTATCATTAGGATTATCATTATCATCATTATTATTATTATCACAATTGTCATTATTATTACTATAATTATTACTCTTATGCCTCTCATTAATATTATCATTATTATTATTGTCATAATTATCTTAATCATTATTGCCATAACTAATTTAATCCTTATTAGTAATATTAGCAGTAATACTATTTATACTTTCATAATCATTAATATTCTCATTATTAGTAGAAATAGCATGGATATTTTTTTATGATTATTGTGATCATCATTATCATTGCTATTATCATTCTGATCATTATCATAATTATCTCTATTTTCATAATGTTAATACAGATCGTAATAATAGGAAGGAGAATAGTAATACAAACCATTGCAATAATAATAATAATAAAGAGGGAAACGATAATGAGAACAATAACAATTAAATTCATAATATGTATAATAGTGATGATGATGATTATGATAATATTGATGTAAATAATATTAATAATGATCTCAGTAAAAATAATAAAGACGATTATAATAACAGTAATTGTCATATCTCGTTATCATTTTATTTTTGTTATTGTTATTATTATTGCTTCTGTTGTTATTTAGGTTTTTATTATTGTTTTTGTCATACATTTTATTTTTGTTATTACCATAGATTTCCTTATTCATATCTATTCACATCGTAAGCACCGTGACCGCTACTATATTCATTATTCATATTATGATGATATCTTTATTGCCTTTGTTTTCATTTTCTTACGATCGTTATCAGTATTACCGTTGTATCATTCATTATAACAAATGTAATTTCCTTCTCTTCCTCAATATTTATTCTTAATTTTCCTCAAGATTTAAGGGTAATTTAACAGTTGATTATGCTCGCACTAAAATTTTATACCTTCATCGGAACTATACTATTCCAAGAGTAATTCACGATAAAACTGCATCTTGCTTTTGTAATCTTAAAAGTGCCTGGAAAAAAGCCTGGGTCAAGAGATTTATGCTAATTGCAAAATTAGAATCTAGCAAAAACAGGAGAAAAAAAGGCTTGTTAACAATATAAACATCTCGTCGTTTCTGGAGATGGACTTGAGTTTAATTGCATAAAAAAAGACAAATATATAATCTCTCGCCGTAAAATATCTATTCTCCATCCAACTGGCCAGTGGCTTAACCCTTTGACTCTCTGAGGTCTCCATACACTCCTCAAGATGGCCACCAAACCTGACAGTCGGCTTGCAAGTTCCATTGTTTTATGAATCTTTAACTGTCAAATAAGTATACGCTGCCACAGACCTTCCTTGAAATAAGTAAAATATATCGTTTCTGCATAGTACTTAATACATATTGGATTCCAATAAATTGAAGTTTATTTCTTCTAGGAGCCATTACGTATTCTTCTGAGGTCCTGGAGTAAGTAATCAGCGACCATTAGGGTGCTCGTAAACAAAGTTATGAGTCACGTACACTCAGTTACAATAATGGAGTTAATTAGGTAATTGGTGGGCAGTAAAGATGCTAATTTGTTTGAGGAAATAAATGACAGCGCCTCTAATGTCGCTCCTGTTCCTCAACCGCCTCGCCTATTGTTCTGGCTCCAACGTAAACAACAGCATCCCCCGAATATTGCAGTGCGACCCGCACCCCCGTACGCAGCACCTCGGCAGCTGTCCTTAATTCACCTTTCATGCGAGATTATTCAGATGAGTTGTCGAGAATATGATGTTAGAAGGACTCGGATTTGTCTTGACGTCCAGTTAGATGGGGTGGGTTGATAGAGGGACTTCGGATAACC
>NC_091561.1:32312613-32315113 GCF_042767895.1 Penaeus vannamei | reverse complement strand
ATATATATATATATATATATATATATATATATATATATATATAAATAGAACAACAAACCAATATTAAATAAAAAGCGTCTCTCGGTATCACAAGAAATATATCAAGCGCCAAGATCAACCATGGCATCCCCCCCCCCCCAATCCTCCAGCCCACACGCTCTCAGCCGCGACGCCTCAGGCTCTGGAACCATCAGGGTGTCTCGGTTCATTCGAATGCAGGAACCCGCCCTGTAAGTATGGCCAGCAACCCACATATCATTGTGTTGAGCTCCTTCCATCCTTTCATTTCTGATGTCATTGATGTTGTCATTTGCCGGCGCGTTGATCTGATCCGGGTGGATGTGGTCAGGCGGGTACAAAAAGAAGTGGATGAGGTGGAGGCGGTTGCAGGACAGCGCTGTTTTGTTGCTCTGTCATCTCTTGAACATCCTGACCGGCCGTGCGGGGAGATCACAAGCCGGGCCCAAGGACTCTCGCCCTCCGATTTATGACGTTTGAATTTTATTTATTCTTTCTATTTCATTTTATTATTATTATTTTTTGATGATCATTTGGTTATGTTAGTCTACGCTTTTTTTTTTTTTTTTTTTTTGGGGGGGGGGGGGTCACAGTTAGGGTTTTTCACTAAGATTTGCTGTATTTTGGAAATCAATAATATTGGGTCCTCTATTTCTTTGTCTGTCTGTGTCCCTTTCTCTCTCGCTCTCTCTCTCTTTCCCTCTCTCCATGGACAAACCATTTTTCCCAACTACCACACTCAGGGGTGACGGTCGGAGGTCACGTGCAGCAAAACATGTCAGATACATGAAATGAGATACCTTCTGGCCCGTATAATTTGTCCCTTTTTTGAGACTGTCGAAAGATGCGCGTCCTATTACGGGCCATTTTAATCTCCTATAATTCTCCGTAGATTATCCACAATAATGACCTTGTTGATCCTATAATACCGCTGACCTCCCATTACCAACAAAGAAAATGATCCGTGCGAGCAGTTAACTTACTGTAATGTTTTGCCGCACTGTAAGTCTGCCAATGATCAATCAATATGACCCCGCGGTAACTTGGGTAAGTAATCTTATGTAACAAGTTCACCCCCCCCCCCTTTTTCAGATATAGTATTCCATCCTAAGGGATCTAATGCTAGAAAATTAGTAATTACAAGATTTACTTATTTATCTTTTATCTCTCTCTCTTCTTTTTTTTTTTTTTTTTTTTTTGCGGGGGTTATATATGTATATATATTTTTTTTTTTTATTTATTATAATATTTTTCTTTCTTCTTTTTTGGTTTATAATCTTTAGTTGGCCGTTGATTCGATTCATTACAAAGGATCATCTTGGGGTAAAGAAGAAGTCATCGGGCGCACAGTTCATTCCCGAGTTCCTATGTTATCTCGTGGTTGACCGATGTTTTGAGGGATTGAGCGAAATTGATGTATATTTGCGAATGACCGAAACGAGATAAGGGGAAAAAGGGGGATATTGGGGATTAGGTCATGGAAACTTTTAGGAAAATGGCTGTTTCGGAAAACAAAGGCACCAGCAGATTCCAAGATTAATAAGAAGAAAGAGAAGAAAAAGCATCGTGATTCTATGCTCTAGAAAGGCCCCGAAATTAGGGGTTCTTTTGACTCTGCCAGATGATGCCAATGGCAGATGTGACTGATAATGATAGCCAACGCAGATCTCTGGACTGGGCTTCGTCAAGGGAAGAAATAAAAGAAAAAAAAAAAGAAAGAGAAAGAGCTTCGTCAAGGGAAGAAAGTATATATATATAGAGAGATAGATAGAAAGAGAGAGAGAGAGAACGTGGGATAAGGGGAAAGGGAGACAGACTGAAAGAGAGAGAGAGAGAGAGAGAGAGAGAGAGAGAGAGAGAGAGAGAGAAACAGAGAGACAGAGAGAGAGAGAAAAAAAAGAAAGAGACAGAGAGTGACATACAGACAGAGACAGAGAGACAAAGAAGGAGAATGACAAAAAAAAAAAAAAAAAAAATAGTTTGTTAACATCAAGAGGACCCGTGATGATGACAGTTATAGCAGAGCCAAGCCGGCTCGCGCGTGTCAAGTCACAGTCAAGCCGGAGACAAGCTCGTTCCTAGTAGGGGATCTCGAATCATCAAATGAACTGATCTCATTAGACTTGATTAGAAGGGTTAGGCTGAAGGCGATCAGTCAAATTCATTCACGGTTGCGTATGATCTTAAGCTTAGATGTGATCGGAAATATTGCATATTGATGTACGATATTGCAAAAGTTATTTCCTGATCTCTTCAGTTGCTTGAGTATTAATTGTTTTGTCGTGAATATATATCTATAATTTGTGGAATTATCTGTTTTTAGAGCAAATTAAAAATCGCATCAAAAAAGGAAGTTCAATCATTTTTAATGGTATTCGTGAACATAAAATCGTATTAAAGAATAACATTTATTTTTGTTTTCATTACTTTTTTCGTTCGGATTAAGACAGATTTTACAACCTGATATCATTTCTAATGACCT
>NC_091561.1:32262613-32265113 GCF_042767895.1 Penaeus vannamei | reverse complement strand
GGGGATGGGGCGGAGGAAGGGAAGGGGTGAAATGAGGGTAAGGTGGAGGGTGCGTCGGATAAGGGTGGAATGTGGAGGGGTAAGCAGGAGGGCGCAATAGGTAGGGGATGGAAGTTGGAGGGGGAAGGTTGAGGGGGAGATTGGGGTAGGAAGGGGGGGGGAGAAGGATCATGGGGTAGAGGATGGAATGTGAAGTGGTAAGGAGGGGGGGATGGGGGTAGGGGGGTGGCAGGTGTTAGGGCATCAGAGGAGGCGGACTAGAGGAAGAAAACGGGTAGGTTGGGGGTGGGAGGGTTGATTCATTAAGCTAATTAAAAAGGGGAGGGGAAGGAATCTAGATAGGGTGGGGGGAGCGGAATGAGGGGGAAAAGAAAATGAAATATCTTGATGGTACAGAGGCTGTCTGTTTGTTCTCTCTCTCTCTCTCTCTCTCCCTCTCTCTTTTTTTTGTCTCTCTATCTGTTTCTCGCCCCCTGTCTCTCTCTCTCTCTCTCTCTCTCTGTGTCTTTCTCTCTCTCTTCCTCTCTCTCTCTCTCTCTCTCTCTCTCTCTCTCTCTCTCTCTCTCTCTCTCTCTCTCTCTCTCTCTCTCTCTCTCTCTCTCTCTCTTTCTCTCTCTCTCTTTCCCTGTCTTTCTCTCTTTCCCTGCACTCCTCCCTCCCTCTCTCCCTCTCAATCTCTCTGTCTTTCTCTCTTCCCTCCACTCTCCCTCCCTCCCTCCCTCCTCCCTCTCTCTCTCTCTCTCTCTCTCTCTCTCTCTCTCTCTCTCTCACCCTCTCTCTCTCTCACCCTCTCTCTCTCTCACCCTCTCTCTCTCTCTCCCTCTCTCTCTCTCTCTCTCTCTCGCTGCCCCTCATTCTCATTAGGTAGAAAATAGCAATAATGAAATTAATGACAACACCAATCTTTTAATCAGGAGAATAAACGCTCATTGCGGAAGAGGAGTCATAGAACGAGCATGCATATAAAAGCCAGTTACTCACACAACATCATTAATTAGCGTTGATGATTTCATTACCTCCCCACTGAACGCCGAGATATACAGTGCAGTTCACAGCCAATGAAACTGTTCACACGTGATACTATCAGAGATTCGTAATAAAAAGGATGATAAATACGTAAAGAGACATATAGCTGAGCAGATAATTGAATGGATAACTAATAGATAGATTAGATAAATAAGTGGGAGAATAAATAGATTAACAAAGAAATGAATATCTTAATAAATAAAGATATGTAACAAGAATTGTAACAAAAAATCCACCTCTCGTTTCATCAATAAAATTAATAAATGATCAAATGAACACATAAATACACATTTAAACAAACAAAAACATAAGATATAGACAAAAATAACATCCACCTCACGTTCCGTCCACAAAAACCTCGAGCATCAGATCTGCCACTATGAACGGTATCGAAGTTCATTCAATTCACTCACTTTCTCTACGATAACCATGACAAACGAGCGGAGAGGAGGACCGAAGGATTACCATTAGCGTCGTGAATATCTCACAATTACGAAACGCATTAATTACAGGGTTGGGCCACTAAACACACAGGGAATGCCACGTGAGTAATAATTACACGGGTTGGCATATGCAGATGTATAACTTGGTGCCGAGTGGCTGTTTCCGAGGCTGTGATGTCTTGACTGAGGGTGAAGGCTTTTCTGTGTTGTGTGTGTTCTTGATGATGGATGACTTGTAATACACACATATGCTTATACACAGGTACATGGGCGCCTATAGTTATCGCAGGTACATTTGCATATCCATATCTTGGTATATTCTACCTTGATATCGAACATACACACAAAGATACATTCATGCACGTCCATGCACTTAAACATGCACACTCATGCATACTCTTACATTCAGACAAAAAGCTCATTCATGCATTCACACACAGACACAAAGCTTCATGTCCATACTAATCAGAAACAATAATTCTAGTGCTGCATAATATTTACCACTGTGTTCTAACAACAGACTGCAAATCTAATACCTGTAAATTGCCTCTAATCTGTGTAATACATCTCTCGACGACTAGCAGAAGTTCTAGTGAATCTGCTTTGATAACGATGATATTCAATTTAAACCATTCCTGCTCCCGGTGGCTAATGCAAGTGACATGGTAATGATAATGGTGATGGAACTTCCGTTTTTTCCGGTACAAATCACGGCCAGAATATGAAAGTTTTTTTCCTTTCTCTCTCGCTCGTTTTTCTCTTTCCTTTCACTTGCTTTTCCGTGTCAAGTGAGGCAGTCACTGAACTAACGCTAAGCAACATATTGCCTAAGGTTTACTGTGTTTTTTTCTCTCTTTTAAGAGAGAGGAGAGAGGGGGGAGGGAGAAAGAGAGAGAGATCGGAGGGAGGGAGGAAGAGGAAGGGGAGGAGAGAGAGAGAGAGAGAGAGAGAGAGAGAGAGACAGAGAGAGAGAGAGAGAGAGAGAGAGAGAGAGAGAGAGAGAGAGAGATAGAGAGAGAGAGACAGACAGA
>NC_091561.1:32255113-32257613 GCF_042767895.1 Penaeus vannamei | reverse complement strand
CCGTGTCATTGTTATTATTGCCATTATACGACACAATAAGATTGAGCTTCTTCCGCCTGGTCTTCCAATACCTAAAGTGTATACATAAGTATGAGACACTTAGATACAGAACATGTAAATACAAGCATTATGGCAATCTCATTCAAAGCAGCAAATTGTGTTACAAAAGCACCTACTACTTTAAACTCACATGTTGCGCTATATACACCCAAATTAATTATCTACATAGCTTTAAAAGATACGTCAATAAATGCAATTGCAAAGCCCCGTAAAAGCACATACTGAAATAAACGCACACATTACATGTAGGCTACTTAACAGATATCAATACACAAGCATTACTTCAAACGCACTGGATAAATTAATCCAGCTAAATGTATATCGACAATCAAACACACTATCTTTACACCAGAACTACGCCTCAGCTGCAATGTATGTAAACAGAAAACACCGTCATCGCAGATAATTCACGTCAAAGCCACTCTTCTGGATATAAACTAGAACCGTAGGCACGCATTCATCACCTCTCGAGAACTCTAAAATTACACTTTTGAGCTATAACCTCGGCCATAACGTCTATGGCATCACAAACTCGCAGTGGCACCCATGGGACCGATGCAGTGAACAGCACAACCCATGGAAAGCTCTTACTATTCTCTCTCTCTCTCTCTCTCTCTCTCTCTCTCTCTCTCTCTCTCTCTCTCTCTCTCTCTCTCTCTCTCTCTCTCTCTCTCTCTCTCTCTCTCTCTCTCTCTCCTCTCCCTTATTCCCCTTCCGCTCTCTCTCCATCTCTTCCCTTTTTCCTCTCTCCCTTTCCCCTTCATCTCTCTCTCCACTTCCCCTTCCTCTTCTCTATTTCTTCTGCCTTTGCCTCCCTCCATTTTCTCTCTCCCTCCCCTCCCCTCTTCTTTCCCCTCTGCCTCCCTCCTTCCCCGCTACATGGAACTAAATGTGTCCCCAATAAATCCGGGATGAATGTTAATTCAAGTGCGAGAATTACAGTCCCCGACAATTTGTGGAGTTAGTCGCCACCCCTCCCCTCCCCTCCAACCCCCCACCCCCACTCCCCCGCATGCTTGTGTCGTAATGCTGATGAAATAAGATTTTCACTCCACCACTAGCGAGTCTTTAAGATTAGTTTAGTTTAGGTTAAGGTAGGATAAGGTTGGTTTGGTATATCGGGTCAGATTGAATTACGTAAGATTAAGCTCGGTTAACTCAGGCTAGATTGGGTTCGATGAGGTAAATTTAAGGGAAGGGCAATGATGGGGAGCATAGGTAAGCAACGCACATCACGCCTTATGTAGACTGCCATTCGAGGTTCTTCAGGGTCGTTGGTGCCGCCCTCGTTCTGCAGCGGAGTATCAGGAAATGTCTTCTCCTTTGTGCTTTCAAAATTGTCTAAACACTAATCGCAACCCGTGATTTCACAGCTTCGATCAAGGAAAGTTCTCGGGGTTAATCTATAAAAAGACGAATTATTTCAATGGTGATGAAAAGCAACACACGCACCGTGACTTTTTAAAAACATAATAATCGCATGATCGAGAGGATAAAGTTGTACTTTTTTACACAGAGAAGCAAAGGTTGTGGAGGAAACTGGAAGCTTTCCGCAGCAAATTGCTCTTTGATACCGCCGACATCCAATAGTCTTTGTTCGTAGGGGCGTATCTCCCATTGAGCAACAACAGACCGTCGTCCTAAGTGGTTTGCATTGCATAACACACTTCAAACCCCGTCCCTACTGGCGAGAGAAGGAAAGGAAGTCAATGCTATCCTTTGTAAGCTTTAGAGGTGAAAATACCATTCGCATGGCATGAAAACACGCCATAAACATTCTAGCTATCGACGCTGTAATGCCCCGGAACCTCATATATTCAGCATTATTGCACGCAAGTCCCGCCAGTGTTGACAGGCTCTGAACACGCTACGGTGAACAAACCATCGTTGCCAACGTTCGCATTTCGCCGCTGAATTCTTTTCCAAACCCAAAGTTATTTGCGTCTTTCAAAATTCTCACAAAGATTCACGATGAGCGCCTCCGTGCCGCTTCGATTCAAACGGTTCGCAGTGATTACCGCGTCTCTCTCCACGACGGAGATCGATCATAAAGGCCCCAAATAAGGCAACGATCCCCTAAGCCGCCTTGCTCTCTCCCTCGGCTGCTGTACGATGACGGGCGCGGGCGGGCTTGCAAGAGGGAGCGCCATGCATTACCCTCCGTGATGGTGCGTGATTTGCGACTCGGCTGCAGCTCACACTATGGTCAAGGAGCGTTTTTACGGTCCTGAGCGCCCGGCTATAGAGAGAGGGGCCGAGGGATCGTTGGCTTTGAGGTATAAAGAAATTGCAAACATGTTACGGAAATAGATTTTTGTGTGGTGCGATACATCAGGTCGATGGGGTTACGTTTGTTGGGTCTTTTAAGATTTAATTCGTGAATTTGATTTTGTATAGAAATTAATGAACAATGGAATGTTTAAACGAATTGTGGCGGCAG
>NC_091561.1:32240113-32247613 GCF_042767895.1 Penaeus vannamei | reverse complement strand
ATAATGGCGAGGCGGTTAGGCGGACGGGGATAACGAGCCTGCCTTGTGCGATCCTGTGACGAGGCGGTGGCTTGCCCTCGGGCGGTGTGTGCGGCGCGGCCCTCCTTCGGCGCTCCTTCGGGCCTGTGTGCGTACTGTGGGCCTCGGGGAAAGGGGGGCGAGAGAAAGGAAGGGGAGAAAAGGGAGGGTTGCTTAACTCTGGTTCTATGGGGATAAATTTCTTCATCGTGGAGGGGAATTTCTTGGGCCAGAATATTCTGCATATGATATACAGGTCAGCATCGACGTGATGGCGTTTCCAAAATACAGCATCGTTGGATTTATTATTTGCGAATAAGAATTTTTTCTATATATTCTCTAACTGAAAGATAAATGCGCTCGGCAGAACTTTTCAAAACATAATTAACTGATAGTAAGCTAGTAATAATGATGAATATAATAGAAACACCGAATATATAATAATAACTATGACAATAAAACTGGCAACATTAAAGATTATCTGAGTCATAGGCCTAGTCTCCGCTTAAGCCTCGAACCATTTTCTTTGTACGTCTATGGGAGCCAAAGCACATCAAAGAAAATGGAGTACTCTCTCTGGGGAAAGCAATCATTCTGTAATTGTAGATGCGCAGAGAAACAAGCTGGATTTATTAACATAATTACTCTATTATTTTTTTCGTAATTGTAAAATCTATTCTTGGAAAATATGAATGATATTTTCGAAGGGAACTGAATAACTAAGAAAAAATATATAATAGTGCAAAGAAAGTGTTGCTGAAGAATGTATATTATCATTTTGTTATTATCATCATCATTATCATTATCATTATTTCAATTTGTTGCGGTTATCTTTCAGTAATGATGTGTACTTGTAGATTAATGATAAGAGATAGAAGACTAAAACTCATATTTCAGTAAATGTATTTTGTGTTTATTCTTCTTTTCTAGTGGTTTTGGCAGTGATAGTAACGCTAATAAAATAATAATGTCTATAACTGTTCTGTCATTGATGAAAACGGTAATATTGCTGATATTAGCAATGATAACAATATTGATGATAATGATAATAATGATAATGATGTTAATATTAATGGTTCAGATAATCAAAATGATGATAATGATAAATAAAATAATAATAATGATTATAATGATAATAGTAATAATAATAATAATGATAATAATTATTATAATAATGATAGTAATGATGATGATAATAATAATAATAATAATAATAATAATAATAATAATAATAACTAATAATAATAATAATAACAATAACAATACTGAATAGAAATGATTACAATACTAGTAATGATGAAATAATAGTAGCAATCATGATAACAGTAACAACAGGCTTAATAATAACATTATCTATAATGATAATTATAATGATAGCAATAATACCAATAACAGTAGTAATAATAATATAATTACTGTTATTATTATCATTACAATTATCATTATTGTCGCTGTTATTTCTATTTTTGATATTATCATTATCACTATTGTTATTATTATATATATTTTTTGCTACTATTATCACTATTTTTATTATAGTTATCCTTATTGCTATCAATGCTATACTAATAAGATAATAATGATAATTATGATTATTATTATTATTATCATTATCATTATTATCATTATCATTGTTATTATTATCATTATTGTTCTTATGATCATCATAAGCATCATGATCATCACGATCATCGTCATCATCATCATTATCTTTACTACTTCTATCATTGTTATCATTAATATTATTATGATCATTATCATAGTTATTATAATTAATATTATGATTATTACCATTACTATTATTATTGTTTTTATCATTTATATTCTTATTGTCATTATTATTATTATCATTATCATTCTTATTATCATTATTAAAGTTATCATTATTATCATTATTATAGCTATTACTGTTATTATCATTTTTCCTCGTTAGTGTTTTTCTATTATTATTATCATTATTGCTGTTGTTGTCATTGGTATTATTATCATCGTTATTATTGTTATCATTATTATTATCATTATCAAATTTATTAGTATTGTTATTGTTGTTGTTATCATCATCTTTATTATTACCACTGTTATAATGACTATAATCATAATAATTATCATATTATAGTTATCATCACCATCATCATCATCATAATCATGAACATTATTTTCATTATCACCATCACCATCATTATAATCATCATCATTATCATTATCATCATCGGATTATCATAATCATCATTATTCTCTTTAAAGAATAACATCCCCAAGAATAATCATATTATAGAAACACACTCATCAGTTCCATTATAATAATATCGATCACAGCCACAAATTATTACTACAACCAGTCCGTTTATATCATATACATAATTCCAGTATTCTAATTTTGCCCGACCATGTCCTTAATTAAAGCCACCTAATTGATAACGATGATCAGCTGAATATCTCCGTTATCACCTTTATTATGGAAGGTTTTCTTGCTATAATCAAAGAGCGACGATCACTCTCAGTACACCCTATCATTACTATTGACTTTCTCACGATGGGTTCAATGATTTTAACAAGACTGATATCATTAATGGATCAAACTCGCTGTGGTGTATCAGAGAGGCTTCGAAACCGCTTCAAAGGGGTGATTCTCTCCCTCCGCATCCATCATCAGAAATTACACCTATATAAAAGCTGCTCATTTCTCTTTCAGATGTTAATGGGCGGTGCGTTCCCATTGTGAGCTGTTAGGTAGAAAATAGAAGTAAAAGGTAAATACGGCGTGAGGTCAGACGTTAAGCCTTTCTTCCCTTCTCTCTCCCTTTTTATCTGCCTGTCTGTATACATATTCATGTATGCATAAAAACAAATATATATGCATACTCGTGCATATATACATGCATATAAATATTTATATACAGACACACACACACACACACACTATATATATATATATATGTATGTATGTGTGTGTGTGTGTGTGTGTGTGTGTGTGTGTGAGTGTATGTATATGTAAGTATATATATGTGTATACACATATATCTATATGTATACACACACACACACACACACACACACACACACACACACACACACACACACACACACACACACACACACACACACACACACATATATATATATGCATACACACACACACAGATACATATACATAAACACGCACCTATACACTCACATGTATGTATGTATGAATGAATACACACTTCTTCCCCGACTTAGATTCATCATTCAACCACAGTTCGCCAATTAACAATAAATTTGGTTACCAAATTATTCAGCAATGAATGAAAAGCATAAACACGAAGTAACCTAATTACATATGCATGATTAGAGCTGGTCCGCGTTTTACGTGCCGGTGGAATATCCTGCGCGTTTTTAAACTAAATAATGAAAACTTACTCAGAACGTAATTTCACACATAAGTGTGATATACATGCATGCACAGATATATATATATATATATATAAATATATATATATATATATATATATATATTATATATATATATATATATATATATATATATATATATATATATATATATATATATATATATGTACACGTGTGTGCGTGTGTGTGTGTGTGTGTGGATATGTAGTGTAGTGTGTAGGCACACACACACACACACACACACACACACACACACACACACACACACACACACACACACACACACACACACACACACACACACACACACACACACACACATATATGTCTGTGTGTGTATGTGTAGATACATAGAGAAAGAGAGAGAAAAAGAAACATCGATTAAGACAGAATTGCGAGCCGAATTAAATAGCGAGAGAAATATGAAACCAAAAGAGAAAAAGCTAGAAACAAATAAGAAAGTAAAATAAAAATAAAGTCGAGAGAGCAAGAGAGAAATAGCCGAGAGAGGAAGAGAACTAGGAACCGAAAGAGGAAGAGAGACCGAGAGAACGAGAGAGAGAGAGAGAGAGAGAAGGGGGGAAAAAAACAAGGCGGGCAATTATGATAGAACTCGAACTGTCACGATAGCGGAGCCACGGGGCGAAACAAAGAGGCAGAAGAAGAAGACCCGCCAGCGACTCCTTCCCCGAGACTCATTTCGGATTCAGCCCGTCGGCAGCAGTTTACCATTGTTCAAAAGAGTAAGTCCCGGCGTGTAAGATTCTTCCTCGGTAGCAGCTGTCAGATATGTCGCTATCATTAGCATGTTAGCGGCTTATTAGCATATTACGGTTGGAACATCCGAGCTCGCATGATAAGGAGGAGGAAAGAGGCGGATGGACACCTTGGGGTCGCTTTGTTTTGGTGCTACTGTTGAACGCGGGGCGCTGTCGCCTGGGCTCCGAGGGGCTATGGGAGGGGCCTCGACGATGATGCATGCGGGGTCTTTTTTCTCGCTCTCTCTTTCTGTGTGTCTGTCTCTCTCTCTCTGTCTCTGTCTCTGTCTGTCTGTCTCTCTCTCTATGTATACCCCTCCCTTCATCCCTCTCTCTATATATATACCCCTCCCTCCCTCCCTCTCTCTTCTATCCCCCTCCCTCCCACTCTCTCTCTCTCTCTCTCTCTCTCTCTCTCTCTCTCTCTCTCTCTCTCTCTCTCTCTTCTCTCTCTCTCTCTCTCTCTCTCTCTCTCTCTCTCTCCCTCTCTCCCTCTCTCCTCTCTCCTCTCTCCTCTCTCCTCTCCTCTCTCCTCTCTCCCTCCGTCTTTCCTTCTCCCTCTTCTCCTCTTTCTCCCCCTCTCCTTCCTCCCCTCTCTCCCTCTCCCCCTCTCCCTCTCTCCCTCGCTCCCTTCCTTCCTCCCTCCTTTTTTTCTCACACTCCCTGCATTTACGTTTGTACCGATGCGTATATGCTTTTGTGTGTGCGAGTGAAGAGTAGACAAAGACCCAGAAAACTATTTACACGTTCGAAGCAACATACAACACCTCCGGGACAGATACATCATCAGCGTAAAAAGCTACTTCTGTTATAATGTAACGAGGGTAGTATTTGCCACACACTTCACCAGCATATCCATCACCACCCGCAAAGTGCACCAACTCATGTCTAACGGCGGACAGACATTGCAGACGAGCTCGGTATGTGGCTATGACTTGCATTCAGGTTGCCTCGTCGTGGGCGTTTCGACGACTGCAACACAGCACAGCGATCGGTGTTGAGGGAGAGAGAGAGAGAGGGAGAGGGAGAGAGAGGGAGAGAGAAGGAGGGAGAGAGAAGGAGGGAGAGAGAAGGAGGGAGAGAGAATGAGAGAGAGAGAGAGAGAGAGAGAGAGAGAGAGAGAGAGAGAGAGAGAGAGAGAGAGAGAGAGAGAGAGAGAGAGGAAGAGGAAGAGGGAGAGTCGAGGAAGAGGATGAGAGAGTGGGAGAGGGAGAGAGAAGGAGAAGGAGAAGGAGAGGGAAAGAGAGAGAAAGAGAAAGAGAGAGAGAGAGAGAGAGAGAGAGAGAGAGAGAGAGAGAGAGAGAGAGAGAGAGAGGGGGGGGGGGGAGAAGGGAGGCAGCACAAGACAACACGAAGGAGAGGGAGACGAAAGTATTAAAATTCCAGTACTTTCTTTCCTGCATTCCATTTCCCTTACGTTTCCAATGATATTACGAGCGAAGAGGTGATCACGCGAGGAACGAGAGGGTGGGGGAGGGGGAGGGGGAGGGGGAGGGGAGGAAGGTAGTTGAGGGGAGGAAGCTGATCTTAAGCTATCGATTCCGAGGACCAGAGGAATTAACGCGTTCTATATACGTTCAGCGGAGCACGGTTGAACGTTCAGTCCATCTCCGGTCGTGGAGATAGGATCGCAGTTGAAGGAAACCTGATTGTCCTAGCACGATGATGGCCCCGATAGTACTAACACAGACGAAGACTTGATTATCTTAATAGCAATCTCGTATGGAGTATAATCACTCTCAAAATCGCAATAATCAATTGACTGTAATTTTAGCAACATTATGTTAGATATACTTTGTGCCGTTTAATAACAATGCATTCCATCGCATAATGAGGACGATAAATAAAACTCTTCAAAAACATAATGATGATTCCATTATATAAAAAGAACCGAGGTTTTGGGGCCGAACTGACGAAAGTAATTTAAGTCATCTTGTACCTGAGCTTCAGATATTACCGCTCAAATTACTGACAAAATTAACAACCGCATCTCAACCTGCCAATCCGCGATGAGAAATTGGTTGTCCATTATCGCTCGTCAGATTGTTAAGTGAGACTGTCAGAACCTCCTCTCAAGATCCTCTGTCGGTGATAAGCAAGTAACGACCTGATTATCACAAAAAAAGAGAGATATTATAATTCTCCCCAATTTACCCCTCTTGAGCTCTCTCGTGTTGTTCCTGTTCGACTCAGGATCAAGCTCTTTCTCTCACTTTCTCTCTCGATCTTGCTCTTGATCTCTCTTATGTCTTATCTTTTATCTCTCTTATGTCTCTCTTGCTCTCTCTTATATTCACTTGTATTCTCTCTCTCTCTCTCTCTCTCTCTCTCTCTCTCTCTCTCTCTCTCTCTCTCTCTCTCTCTCTCTCTCTCTCTCTCTCTCTCTCTCTCTCTCTCTCTCTCGGCAGTATTACTGAAAAGGCAATGAGCTAAGAGAGTTAAAAGGAGAGTCGAGCAGGAAGCTCCCTGTACACACAAGAAATCGGGACTATAAATAGGCATTGTTTTATGCCGCTCTATTACGCTCCCAATACCAAATGCTCGCAAGATGGAGTGATAGTGTAAATGCTGCGGAATTACAGATAAATTCGTTGTAGATTAAGCTAAATCGTGAACGCACCTTACTAAAGAGGACGATTCCTTCTATAAAAATAAAGGCGCAAGCGAGAAATAATAACACGCATTAGATAATTTTCACAAGTGTATTTATTTATTATTTATTTTTTATATATATTTTTATTGATCTTTTTTGGCAAGTCGCAAAAGCAATCTACACAATAAGAGGCATCCCCCTGTCTGAGGAAGAGGCTCGTTGCACATTTTGCGGTTAAAGTATTTCCTGGCATGTGGATGGCGGCCCTCAAACTGCCCCCTTCCTCCTGTTCACCATATATGGGATGTTCCTCATTCTGTTCACCTGTCCACGATCCCCGGCGTTATTTCGTCGTCATTCTACTCGCGGCGATGTTTTCTGCCTCTGGTCAGCTGTCCCATAAATGCCATTCAAGTCAACTTTGATGTTCTCATTCAGTACGCTTTTTTTGGTAGCGTTAGTACATTCATTATTTTTTTCTCGTTCTTTCATTCTGTTATTACGACTTCTTTTAGTTATTCTTCTGGGGAGTATTTTCAAAAATGGCTTGCAATGAATGAAGTTTCTTATTCTGGTCGACTCGTAAATCTTAGTACTCCCTCTTAACGAATGGTCCCCTTCCTCACATCCTGTGCAAAATCACTTCCCTCGGCCCTTCATTTGAGGCGCCCATAATCTTACGCTATGTCTCGAGATTCTTCAGCCCCGTGACAGCGTGTCTCACAAGCTCGACAATCTTGT
>NC_091561.1:32230113-32232613 GCF_042767895.1 Penaeus vannamei | reverse complement strand
TAATAATGATTGTGGTAGTAACAACAATATTAGCAATTATTATAATCATAATAACAATAAAGATACTACTACTACTACTACTACTACAGTACTACTACTATTGTTAAAAACAATGACTATGGCAATAACAATGATAATAATAATAGTAAATGTAATAATATCAATTATGATAAAATGATAATGAAGATGGTGATGATGATGATACCAACATGAATAATGATGATGATGATGCCACCATTAATAATGATGATAATAATGATAATAATTATAATAATAATCATTATAATAATAATAACAATAATCATGATATCAATAATAATAAGGATGACAACATCAACAACAAAATAATAATGGTAATAAAATAATGATAATAATGATAACAATAATGATCAGAAAAACAACATGGATGATGACGATGATAACAATAATGACTATAAGCACAGAGAGCATTATAAAAAATATTCACACCAGGAATTATAAAAATATTCTCTATCTCAAGTGCACTAGTTGTGTCCGTGTTTTCCCTATCTTGCAATACTAATGAATCCTTAAAAAATATCCTGAATCAGATCTGTTCATAACTTTTTAAGTTATCCTGCGCAGGATCCGGATCACCACCAAAATTTAATGGCATCTAAGTTGGGCAAGACACACCTCTGCTAAGAGAAAAAAAATCCAGCTAACCAACGAACAGACCAACGCTACCAAAAACATTACTCATTCGTGGAGGAAATGATGATAATAACACCTTTGAACATATACACACAGCCTTGTATATCTGCTTCATGGAAACTTACCGTCCTCAATAAATTCAATATTGGCAAAATTTCCCCCACCTAATTGTTATGCATGAATCTCATCTTACACGTCGTATGCCCAATCGATTTGCATTTGACACATTGTCTGGAAATGTGACGTGTGTTGTCGAATATGACACGTTTGGACCAGTGGGAAAATGCACCTCGTTTGCATGGCATTTTGACAAACCTAATTATCATCTTGTACAGCGTCAAAATCATGCCAGATATCGCCAAGTTAGCTGCAAAAATCAACGTCTTTGTTCGAACAACATCCTGTCCCCTCCCCCACTCCCCGACCTCCCCTCTAGCTCCTCCCCTACTCCCCCATTCCCCTCCTCCTCCCCAACTCATCCGCTCTCCCATTACCCCTCCTCCCGCCTTCCAGAATGAGGGTAATTTCACACATTGAATCCTGCCTCTTACAACATTAAATAATGTCGATTATCCATAAAATCCGTATCCGTCCGAAGGTAATGAGGAGGGGTAGAGGGGAGGGGGAAGGGGAGAGGGGGATGGGGAGAGGGGGTCGAAGTCGGAGTTAGGGTGTTGAGCGGTTATTGTGGGTTGGGGGTGGGGGTGTCAGAAGGGTGGGACTGGGGAAGAAAAGGGGTTTTGAGGTAGTGGGGGAAGAAGGGGCTTTGGGTTTTAGTTGGGTGAAGAAGGGGTTGGCGCTGAGTGGGGGAAGAGGAAGGGAATTATTGGGGTTCAGTGAGGGAAAGGAAGGGGGCGTTTAAGAACTGTTGTGCGAGGGGGGAGAGGCGCCGAGTGGCTTCGGATACGACGGTCCCGACGGTGTGTTCGAGTAACTGAAGCTTCAATTACCAGCGGATGACTCTTATCTGGAAGTAATAACACCTTGAGCATATTTGTCCGGACCGAACGTGACTCGGAGACCCAAACACTCGCGGCCAATGCTGAGTGTTGCAAATACTACCTAATTGGTTTTCAAACGGTTGTGTGGAGACTGCAATGATGGTTAGTTAAAAGCAAAGAAACAATGCCGTTTTGGTTATTAGTTCTTCGCGTGTAACGATGCCTTCACGTCCTACAAACCGTTTCTATTCCATAAAATCCTACGACTCGCGACCATTAGCAACCATCCGTCAAACGAGACAAAAAACGTGATTATAACACACAACGCCTATCCTTTAGGGGTAATTGTGTTGTATTTCGGCTTCTGATGGTTATGGGACGGCCGGTTGATGCAAATCAAATGAATGCAAATGAAACGCTGGTTTGACAAAACACACATACGCTGATGGTTCGAGATAAAACAAGTGGTTCATTTTCGGCAGTTTGTGTAATTCAATAATTCCTCGCCTCATGAAATATTTGCTTCGAGCCGAGCCTTGTTTGGGATGGAACAAATTGTGCGCGCAGCGTCGAAGATTAGGCCCTGTGGACTCGCAAACTGCGGGCGAAGACGCGGAATTGCATGTCTTAGTTGCAAATGAAGCAATGCGTTCTCGGTAATGCCCATTGCGTGACTGGGTGCAATCTTGTGCATCCAAGCTCATTCTACGATTATTTTTGGAAATAATAGTCTAATGAGATTTACTTGCATTGTTCGCAGAATGCTGTTTCCCTTTTGAGTCACATAGACCGTTCCTTTTCTTCGTATATAGAGAGACATAAGTAGTTACACAAACACACACACACTTATACATACGTACATACATGTATATTAACATAACTAGATA
>NC_091561.1:32220113-32222613 GCF_042767895.1 Penaeus vannamei | reverse complement strand
ATACTAACATCACAATAAACATCAACTATAACAGTAATAATAATAGATAATAATAATAGCTGCAAAACGATTAGCAAAATGATTGGAAATTTTGAAATTAGTTTTAAGAATGGTGATGATAATAATAATAGCTAATGATAATGATAATAATCATAATAATAACAGCAACAATGATAATGATAGTGAAGATGATAATAATAGTAATAATGATAACAATAATAATAATAATAATAATAATATTAATAATAATAACAATAATTATTATTATCATCAATATTATTATGATCATTATCAATATTATCATGATTATAATGATAATAATATGGATGGTAATAATAATCATCAAATTGAAAAAGATCATGATATCAATATAATAACAATAACAACAATAACAGTAATAATAATAATAATTATAACAAAAACAATGATAACAATATTGATAACAATATTGATAATAATAATAATAGTAATATGATCAATAATAATAATAATAATTATCAATATTGTTATTACTATAATAATGATAATGATAATAATAATAATGGTAATAATAATAATGATAATAATAATAATAATAACAATAATAATAATAATAATAATAATAATAATAATAATAATAATAATAATAATAATAATAATAATAATAATAATAATAATAATAATGATAATAATAATAATCATAATAAAGATAAAAATAATAAGAAAAGTAATAATTATAACCGAAAAAATAAAAACGATAATGAAAATAATAACAGTAATAAAAACTATAATCATAATAATAATAACAGTGATAATATTAATAATAACAATATTAATAATAATAATAATAATAATAATAATAATAATAATAATAATAATAATAATAATAATAATAATAATAATAATAATAATAATAATAATAATAATAACAATAATAATAATAATAATAATAATAATAATAATAATAATAATAATAATAAGGATAATAATAACAATCTTAGTAAGGATAATAATCATCATAACAATAATATAATAATGATAATAATCATAATGATAATAATAACAGTAATAATGATAATGATGATGATGATGATGATGATAATAATAACAATAATAATAATAATGATGATGATGATGATGATGATGATGATGATGATGATGATGATGATGATGATGATGATGATGATGATGATGATGGTGATGGTGATGGTGATGGTGATGTTGATGATGATGATGATGATGATGATGATGATGATGATGATGATGATGATGATGATGATGATGATGATGATAATGATAATGATGGTGATAATGATAATAATAATAATGATAATAATAATAATAATAATAATAATAATAATAATAATAATAATAATAATAATAATAATAATGATAATAATAATCATAACAATAATAGTTATCATAATAATTATTATAAGAAGAAGAATTATAACAATAATCATAATAATAAAGAACAATAATGGTAATAATAAAAAGAATCATAGTAACAATGATAATATTTACAAATAATAATAATATTGATAATTACATCACTAACATTATTATTATCACTATCATTGTTATAATTATAATAATTACAATTATCGTTATTGTTGTTCTTATTGCTGTTGTTATCATTGTTCTGATGATGATAATTAATTTTACAATAAAAATTATCGCAATAAAAAGATTGAAAGACATCTGTGGGAGTGATATGAACCCTCGTCTAAATTGAAAGAAAGAGGATGAGATTAAGGTATTTTTGTAATTTATATTTCCTATAATTCATACATATACTTTGATAAAGAATGTCATTTCTTTCAATTCAGGTTAGACAGGTTATACGTTCCCAGTCTGTTTTACCGTAAGGAAACCTTGTACATATTTCTTCATATTGACTGAAAATTATGAAAATGGTGAAAAGACACGAAAAAAAGTCATAAATCTGTGTACAAGAATGAAGTAATGAAAAAATAAATTAGCCGAAACAATGATTCGTCAGTTTACGACACTGGCCTGAAACTAAATCTCATTTCTTAAAAAAAAAAAAAGAAAAAAAGAAAAAAAATGTTTTGTTTTGGTTATGTATGCTTGGCACCCACTTTCATTCAGAGTCTGCCGCACGGTATGACTCTCACTATACTGTATTTAAAGTCATACTATAATAGTACTCATACAGTGCCAATTTCACTGAAAATATCCCAATAGAGAGTTACAATGTCATACAGCAATTTATGGCGTAGCACAATTATCGTTATGCACTACCTTGAACCAAATGAGAGTAAATAAAGAAACAACACTCAGGGTTCGACCCTCCTCACCCCTTTCTAACATTTAACGACGCTTTATTGATAGATCCACGCGAATATAAACCATTCTATAACTCTCTCTAAAGACTGGTATAGCGCATGATTCCTACCGCTATAATTCAGTGATTAACCTGATATTACCTCGGTCATGTGTAATCAACAGTCTATCACTTGAGCCTTCTGCGCTCCACATTACAGTTCCCAGAAATATC
>NC_091561.1:32207613-32210113 GCF_042767895.1 Penaeus vannamei | reverse complement strand
AATTAGTAACGAGGTAAAATAACGAAAATAAATAATAACGGCCCATCATGATGTATCATTTTATTTTAATTATTGTCGTAACGAGGGCGATTATTTGATAATGAAAATAATAACGACGATAATTTTAAAAATGCTAAAAAACAGCAATAATATAAGCAATATAACGATGATAAATAGGATATTGATTATAAACTTGTTAAAAACAGCAATGGTATTATTCTTCATAATAGTGAGAAATATAATGATAATTGTAAAAAAAAATGGGATTAACATATAATTATATGAATAGCAAGAACAACAAATAACATCAATATTAACAATGATAACTATTTCTAATAAAAATAATTTGACAATTGCAAAAATAACATTAACCTTACAAACATCTAAAATAAAGTGATATTCATAAATAGACAATGAAGATAATAATAATTATTATTTGCATTACTATCATTATCATCATTATTATTATTATTCTAACAATAATGATAATGGTGATAATGCTACTGATAACAACAATAGTAATAATGATGGTGATGATAATAATAACAAGAATGTTAGCAATAATAATATTATCAATATCAGCATTAGTATTATCAATACTATTATCATTATTATTATTACTATCATTACTTCTATTATCATATTATCGCTATCATCATAATAATCATGATGATCATCGTGCTCATTATTATCATTATTATTATTACTATTACTACTACTACTGTTACTAGTAATTTTATTTCCATTATTAATATGTTTTACTATTTCTTATATCATTACCTGAATCATTATCACCATCATTGAACGAGGACAACAATTATAATAAAAACATTAATGATATAAGAAATAATTATATTATTATCATTACTTTAACCATTACTATTATCATTATAATAATTATATTTTTTCCTTATTGTTATTATAATTATTATCAATATTAATATACACATCATCATAATATTCTTCTCATTACTAGGAAAGCGACATTTTTATCAGCATTACTAAATAACAGTGAGAATGAAAACAACAAAACAACAATAATTGTAAAATCAATAACAACAATTAAAAGAGCTTGATAACTGCGACTGATAAGGAAACAATTTCTGTAAGCAATATTATCATTGATCATAACCAGAAAAATAATCGACATTTGTCACTGTAGATTCAAAAAGAAAAAAAAACTTTGAACATTTATTCATAATGAAGGCATATACTAACAAACAAATAAAATTTTATTGGTATTAGACATCATGCTGACAAATTATATATGAATGCAAAGAAAGTGTCATCAAGTTAATAATGTTTCAATTAGATTCCCAAATAATGGGTATAGTAGAAATAAACAAAACAAAATTCATTTCCATGCTGTGTTTATTCTCGGATAAATTTTAAAAGCTGTCATATTTCCTCTCACTCCAGCAGACATATCGGGCAGCTGCAGCCCGAGGGGGGAGGGGGAGGGGGTGGTCCCGGGGTGGGGAGTCTGCGGGGTTCTCGGATCGGGCGGGGAGCGGGGTCCACGTGCGGTCGCTCGCCCTCCCGCGCCGCGACCGCCCCGGACCCTCCCGCGCCCGCTAACTCATCGACTCTTACACAATGGGGGAAACGTGAATTCTGAAACAAGATGGCGTACCTGGGAACCTATGAGCGAAGAACCTGCCGTGTCTGGACAACAGCCATGGGTACAGCGGGAACTCTCGTGGGCCTGGCGCTGGGGGCAGAGGCGTGCCCAGGTGGGACATCTGCCCAAGCAAACCAGGGGGTACCGCTGTGGGCAGGCTGTGGGCGCCTCCCGGGGGAAGCAAGGCAGCAAGGTGGAGGGCATGGGGCACGTGCAGGCCTGGCAGTAAGTGCAAAGGATGGGCAGCTGTAGGATGCTGAGGTAACGAAGTAGGCACCGAAGTGGGCACAAGAGGGTGAATTGGTTCTGGAACTCTAACTTGTGTTTTCTGCAGTTCGTGTGCATTTCCTACGGGACTTCTTGGCCGCGGGCTGCCCCTAGGGGACCCGGGAGAGGGGGGCGGCGATCCCCGCGCATCAACGCCTCCACGCCCTACTATACTGTCTATTGAAAATCCCAATTTCGGGCGCGTGGGCGTGTGGATAACGGCAGAAGGCGTAGGAATCATGACCATTGCGGGCCAGCACAACACCAGCAGCACCAGAGCATCGTCACCAGCGCTCTATGTCAGCCTTCCAGCCCTCTCTCTCATCCTTATCACGATACACTCGGCAAATTTAGTTCGAAAAGTCAGTAATCTGGAGGAACACACGGTGCTGTATGATCACAACGCTGCTAGTTCCCAGAGGTTGTCATCAGCACGTAGGGAAGCGAACAGGAAAGCCCAGATAGTAATGTTGACACTTACACGATGTTGACTACATGATCAACACATGGAGCTTACAGTCTGGTTCACCATGCCGGCCGATTCTTCTTGATTGGTTGCTGGGCTTACCACCAGGTGCCAATCTGCGCGCGGATTGGCTACGGCAATGTTAA
>NC_091561.1:32192613-32195113 GCF_042767895.1 Penaeus vannamei | reverse complement strand
AAATATATGAAGATAAACGTTTGGATCGAGTGAGAGCTTGTGTATCTATAGGACAGGGTGATTATGGGTTACCAATCCCGAACACATTATTAGGGTTAAATGAAATTTCCACGTCAAGAGTTGATTCGGCTGGAGAAGCGTTGCGTGAAGGAAGTTTGACCATATAATTGAATACTCGGCCTTAATAAAGGAATATGAAAAAAAAAGAAAAGAAAAAAAAAATGAGAAAAGCATGTTTTTGTTGAATCGTTTACAAGGATGCTGCCCTGGTTATTTTTTTTCTGCAATTAAAATTTCAAATGCATAGTTTGTATATCCATTGCTTTTCTTTGTCTAGCTCTTTGTATATATATTGCTTTTCTTTGTCTAGCTCTGCCGATATCTTTAGGCAGTATTTTGTCTCATCCTAAGACATTTCTGTTTCCTTTGTACCTTTCTTCATCACGTCTACACTAAGCTCTTCATGCGTTTCTATTTTCTCTTGCTCCTCCTTTCCCCTTGTTTAGCGCTTATTAACTCCTACCTTTTAACTTTTTATTATTTGCTACTTCTCTTTTCCTCCTCGCTTTTGACGCTTAACTTTATTATTTATGATTACTTCCCTTTCCATTATATTTATTTTGCTTCCCTTTGAATCATTTTCATTTTCTTGGTTACATTGTGATTTTGCTTTTTTCAGATTTTTAGATTCTTCCTCTCTTTATTTCTTATCTATTCCTTACCATTATTTTACTTATTTTCTTTTTCCACAACTATTTTCCTTTCACCGGACTGTCTCTCCATCATGTTTCTATCTTCTCTATCTTGCTTTATTTCTTTCATTATTCTTTCCTATTTTGTACTCTTGTGTTGTAGAATTTTGCTATTGTTTTTTCCCTTTTTCACTCCCGTTCATATTTTTTTTTTTTTTCTCTCTCTCTCTCTTAATGTTTTCTTATCTTAATCTATTTTCGGGCTTCATCTCTCACTTCTTTCTAACTGTATCATTTTTCTTTTTCATTTTCTTTCACTTTTTGTTTCCATAACCACTATTTTTTTCTCCTTCCCTCCGCCTTCTCTCATCCCTCTTTTCTTCTCCTCTCATGCTTTCGCCATCCTTTTTATCCCTTTCTTCCTTTTCCTACTCGTCTTCTTTTATCTCCTCTCACCCTCCTATTCTTTTCTTTCCTCCTCTCGTTCCCTTATCTCTCCGTCTTGTTTTTTTCCCTTTTCTCCACTTACTCTCTTCTTCTTTTCTTTTCGCCTCTCACTATCCATTTCTTTTCATCTCTGCCTCTTCTCTCATCCTCCTTTTCCTCCTCTCACCCTCCCTTTTCCCCTCTCCTTTCATCCTCTTCCTCTCTTCTCCTTTCCTCCTCGCCCCCTCCTTTTCTTCCTCTCCCTCTCCTCTCCTTTCCTCCTTTCCTCCCCCCCATTCCTTTTCCTCCTCTCCCTCTCTTTTCCTTTCCTCCTCGCCCCCCCCCCCCTTTTCCTCCACTCACCCTCCTCTCCTCTTCCTCCCGCCTCTCATCTCCCTCGTCCTCAATAGCGACGAGGAGATCGGGTGGTATTATAGGGAGAATTAGGCATCGTTAGCCCGGACTCTCTCTACACGGAAGGAAGGAAGTTTTTGCCTAGAGAATGATGGATGGGAGAGAGAGAGAGAGAAAAGGAGAAGGGAAAGGAGGAGGGGAGAGAGAAGGAGGGAGGGGAGAGAGAGGGGGAGAGGGGGGAGGAAATGTGGAGGGAGAGGGGGGAAAGAAGGAGGGAGGGGGGAAGAAAGGTGAAGGGGAGAGAGAGAGAGAAAAGGAGAAGGGAAAGGAGGAGGGGAGAGGAGAAGGAGGGAGGGGAGAGAGGAGGGGGGGAGGGGGGAGAGAAGGGAGGGAGGAGGGGGGGCGGGGGAAGGTGGAGGGGGAGAGAGAGGGAGGGAAAGGAGGAGGGGGGAGAGAGGGAGGGAGGAGAGGGGGGCGGGGAAGGTGTGAGGGGAGAGAGAGGGAGGAAGGAAGGGGGAGGAAAAGGGGAGGAGGGGGAGAGAGGAGGGAGGGAGAGGGGAGGAAAAGGGGGAGGGGTAGCGGGCTGAGGCGAAGGGGGAGGGGGGATGAGGGGGTGGAAAGGGCAGGGGTAGGGTGCTGGGGGTGGCAAAAGGGCATAGGTAGGGGGCTGGGGTGGTAGAGAGAGGGATAAAGAGGCAAGGGGGAGGAGGGATGTAGAGGAAGGGGGAGGGAGTAATAAAGCACGGGGAGAAGGAGAAGGGGAAGGGTGGAAGAAGAAAAGATAGAAAGGGAAGGAATGAGAATATAGGAGATTAGAAAGGAGAAGAAATAAGACGAACATAAACGAAACGAGAAGAATGCGGGAAGTGAAAGAGAAAGAGGAACAAGTAATGATAAAGATGCGGTGAGAGGGAGAAAGAAGAGAAAGCAAGTGAAAGGGACTGAGGGGATATAGGGGTGGGGCATTAAATATATTCAGAAGAAAAGCGTCATCTATGCCATGAATCGTTTTATCGTCGACAGTAAAT
>NC_091561.1:32177613-32182613 GCF_042767895.1 Penaeus vannamei | reverse complement strand
AGATAATAATACAATTGATGACATTAAAGATAATAACAATCATACTACTGCTACTAATACTAATACGACTAATGATGATAAAGATAATGAGAGAATGAACATAAGAATAATAATAATAAAGACAAATTTAATAATGAGAATGAGAATGATGATGATGATGATGATGATGATGATGATGATGTGATGATGATGATGATGATGATGATGATGAAGATGATGATGATGATGATGATGATGATGTGATGATGATGATAATAATGATGATGATGATGATGATGATGATAATAATAATAGTAATAATAATAATAATAATAACTGAAATGATAATGATAACATTAATGATAAATATAGTAGCAGTAGTAGTAGTAGTAGTAATGATAATAATAATAATAATAATAATAATAATAATGAAAATGATAATAGTATTGATAATAATGCATAAATAAGATGAAAAATAGCAACAATAATGATAATGGCAATGATAAGAATAACAATAATCAAAACAGTAATAGCAACACCAACAAAAAATATAATGATTATATTCATAACAATAATAACTACAACAATAATACTGATGGTGATGATGATGATGATGATGATGATAATGGTAGTAAAAATAAGGATATCAATAATGACTTTGATAAAGATGATAATGATATTAATACTGATAGCAGTAATAATACAGTGATTACAATAATCAGAATAATAAGGAAAGTAATGAAAAAAATAAAATCATGAGGATAAAAACAACAATTATGAAAATATTCATGATATTAACAATAACAATGAAGATGATGATGATGATAACAGTAGAAATAACAATAAAGATAATGATAATAATAATAATAACGATAATGATAATGATAATAATAATAATGACAATGATAATGGTTATAATGATAATGATTATAGTAATAACTATAAAAACATTATAAAATTGATATTGATGATAATGATAATAATAATAACAACAAGAACAACAATAATAGTTATAATAATAATAATAGTTATGATAATGAAAATAGTAATAATAGTAATTATCATTATAATGAAAATGATAATTATAGTAATAGTAAATAGTTACAATGACAATAACGATAAAACAACAACAATAATAATGATAAAAAAAATAACAATGATAGTAATAAAAATGTTATAATAGTGATGATGATAATAATGATGATTATGATAATAATGATAATAATAATAATAATAATAATAATAATAATAATAATAATAATAATAATAATAATAATAATAATAATAATAATAATAATAATAATAATAATAACAACAACAACAATAATAATAATAATAATAATAATAATAATAGCAATAACAATAATAATAATAGTAATAGTAATAATGATGATAATCATATGAATGAAAACAATTATATATGTAATAGTGAAGAGAATAATGATGATGATCATGATAATAAGAGAATAAATATGAATGTGATGATAATGAGAAGTACATATAATGATAATGATCAATAATGATAATGATCATAAGAGCAACAAAATATTGATAATGATGATAGAAACAATAATAACAATAATGATAATAAGAAAAAAGTAATAATAATAATAACAATTCCAATGATAATGCGAAAAAAGATTATAATAATATCAACAATGATAACGAAAATAATAGTAATAATAGTAATAACATTATCAATGATGATAATAAAAAACAAAAAATTAAGAAAAGCAAAAATTTACAATAATAATAAAAACAGCAAAAATATTGACAATCATAATGACAATAACAACAACAATATCGATAGTAATAATAACAACAACACTGATAACAACAGAAATGCAAACAATAATAACAACAATAAAGATAATAATGGTAATGATAATTGAAATAGCAATTATAATGATATTAGTAACAATAATGATGATGATAACAATATTAATAACAATAATGATAATAATAATAATGATAACAAAGATTAATAACAATGGTAATAACGATTATAGAAATTATATCAATGATAATAATAATTATAATAATTATCATAACAAAGGTAATGATTACTACAATATTAATAAAAATAACAATTAAAAGAGCAAAAATAATAATGAGGATAATAGTACTGATAATAGAAAATGAAAGAAATAACAATGATAATAATAAGAATAATAGTAATAACAATGATAATGATAGTTATAATAATAACAATTATCATCATTATTATAATCATGTTGATAATAATAACAATAGCAACAGAACAATAATAATGATGAAAATGACGATGATTATGATTATGATTATCACAACAATGAAGAAAATAATGATAATATAAATAATAATAATAATAATAATAATAATAATAATAATAATAATAATAATAATAATAATAATAATAATAATAATGATGATGATGATGATGATAATAAATATGAAAATGACATTTTTCATAAAAAATAATAATGATGATAATAATAATAATAATAATAATAATGATAATAATAATAATAATAATAATAATAATAATAATGATAATCACTATTTTTGTCATCTTTAATATTTTCATATTGTTATAGTAGTATTAGTATTGATAACAATGGTAATGATGATAATGGCAATAACTATATCAATATCAGTAATGCTGTTAATAATAATAATAGGAATAATATCAATTTTACCAATGATAATGACTATTAGAACAATGATATTTATTATCATTATCGTCATCGGTATCATTATCATAATAACTACCGTTACTATGAGTATCCTTATCATCATTGTCGGTATTATCATTTTTACCATCATCATGAATATCATTATTTTGAGTATTATCACTTTGCCCGTAATTCTTGTTCATGGTTATTATGTGTATCTTTTTTTACTTTTTCATCATAATCATGAAAGTAAATAGATGTAAACATGTTGAAAAAACAATGATGCCCTTAATAAAGATGACATAAGAACAGCAATACCAGAAAAGTTGACATTTCTGAACGAGAAAAGAAATAACATCAGCCACCAAATAACGGGAACACCACCCTGGGGCACCGCAGCCTTATCTGTAAGTTTCACGTAACAAAACGGTTATCAGCCCCGGCATCACAATCATCAGTGCAACTTGCATCCACTATAACCATTATCCCCATTTACAGTCACCATCGGCAGGGACGTGTCATTGACAGTCCGCGAGCTGGTCGTTCTTCACATAGATCCCTCTGCACGGCGACGCTACTCGAGTCACTAGCCCACAGCAATGCTAATGTCCAAGAGGGAGAGGGAGAGAGGGAGGGAGGGAGGGAGAGGGAGAGAGGAAGGGTACGTTAGACTAGTGTTTTTTTAACTGCTTTTTCTTTTTTTTTTGTATCTATATTCTCCTTTTCTTCGTTTTCTTTCTTTTCGTATTTATCTTCTCCTTTCTCCATTTTCTTTGTTTTCGTATATATCTTCTCCTATCTTCGTTTACTTTGATCTTCTCTTTCTCTGTCTCCCTACTTGTTTTCATTTTCTTCATCATCTCCATCCTCTTTCTCTCCTTTATTTTTGTACCCTTGTCTCTTCCTCCACTCAATTCAGCGTGTCACATGAAACCACATCCTTCCACTTTATTCTCTCACGTCCTGTTCTTCTTCCGATCACAGGGATGTCCATTACGGTCATATTCGGCGCAAATGACGTTGTCGATGCTAATGTCATCACTAAACCCGCTTTCGTTAGCGCGGAAACGAGGAAGTGAATCATTAACAGTTCAACAAATGTGGAAATGTGGAGTGGATTCTGTGTTTTTATTCCTACTTGTCGTTACTATTTTCGTTATCGTTATTTTTAACGATGTGCTCATTCTGCCAAGATGCTAACAGAATGATGAGCATTGGTAATAACGGAGAAAATAATAATGAGGATAATGGTAATAGAGAAAAAGTATTAGAAATAGTAATTTTGACTTTTAATGATAACAATAATAGTTGTGATAAAATGACAATAATCCCAATGAAAATGATAATCATTAATATCACAATTGTAATAGTAATGATGAAGATGAGGATGATAATAATGATGATGATAATAACACCATCATCAATAACAACAACAGCAATAATAATAATAATAATAACATTAATTAATACAAATGATGCCTGCGATAACAGAGAGTAAGTGGGGGGACACAAAAATAAAAAAACTTAAGTCTACCACTAAATTTTGATAGAAAACAGTCCAATTTGCTATGAAGATCTGAGGTGAAGTGTCCGGGTCAAACGAAAATCAAACAATCGTAGATCAAAGTAACAGATGTAACAATAATATAAAAACCAATAAATAGTATTAATAATAAAACACTTATATTACAGCGGATCTCATCAAGGGCAGATGGCGAGCAAAATATAGTCGTTGAGACCCTGTTTTTAAAGGAGCCAAGACCTACAGTTTCATCACAATTCGTCAGTAACGTTTTTCATATATCTTGGTGTCAGCCCAACAATTTACCTAACCAACCAAGAACCCAACAAAAATTCAGGTAAACAAAATAAATCTAATAATCACAATTTCTTCCTTAAGCAGAAAGAATGATCATTGAAAAAAAATATAATGGCGATCATATAAGAAATACCAAAGTGGTAATTGTAGTGCTATCAAAGGCAATAAGAATAATGATGATGTCCATGATGATTAATGATATTGATAATTATGAAAATAGTAATAAGGATAACAAAACAACGAGAACAAGATCAACAACAGCAGCACCAATAAAGATAATGTCATCAGCAATAGCAGTATTAAGATGATAATGGAATAATGGTGTTGATGATAATAATATTGATGATAATAACAACAATAGTGATATTAAAGATAACCGTTATAGAAATATTTACGACAGTGATGATAATAATAATGATTATACGAACAATAATAATAACGATACTAATAGTAATAATAATAATTACAATAACAATAAGGATAATGATAAAAATGATACTAATAGTGATTATAGTAATAATCATATGATAGTAATAATAATAACAAAT
>NC_091561.1:32160113-32162613 GCF_042767895.1 Penaeus vannamei | reverse complement strand
ATAATCATAATAGTGAAAATGATGAGATTTTTCACCATCAGTGAAATTAATCTCATCGTTACTGATTTTATCAAAATTTCCATTCCTGCTTTTATGTCCATTGTTATCATTACCAAGGGGAAAACTTTTAATATATTTGTAACATGGCTTATACTTCGTGAAACTATTAACAGAGAAGAAAATAATAAACCATAAATCATTGTAATTTTCGTTCAGTTTGCAATGGACATTATCTGAGGAGCAACATGATGTTTTAATGATCGGTAATTTAAAAGAGAAAAAAGTACATATTCTTGCCTTCATAATCTATGCGTGATTTAATAAAGTGTCTTAGATAGCAATTTTTTTCGTTGGTTTAGAGTATTCGTATTCTATAGCATCATCATATTTTTTTAGTTCCATGGCGATTCTGTATTTAAGAATATTTTTCTTGTCTTTTTTGGAATTACCTTTTCGAACCAAACCTTTTTAAAAATTCCGGTCAGGGTCTCCGGGCGGAAATTAAATTCACGTGCATGTGGTTGGTATTGCAAACCGTATCAGAATACTTTTCTCTTGAAGATTCATGTCTTCCTGAACGATGAAAATAGATTAGATATCCTTAACTGCATAATTTATAACCCCATTTTTTAAATAATTATTTTATTGCTTTTTAAGAGCAGAGGACAGGAAGAGAGCTTTCACCCTCGGCACAGATTTCCCCGGCTGTGAATCCGCCTCTTTCACAGTAGATGGTAGATGAAGGTCTATGGAAACGGCGATAGAGAGGCCTTTGGTGGGCTAATCCAGTGACATCATGGCGTGAGTTGACAAAGAAGTGCTATAAAGCGAAAAATTAGAGATCTTATCCCACCTGACCGGCACCATTATCATGTGTTAGAAGTCTGATCTATCTTCGACTGTGTATGGATCCATAAAAGTTGTTCCAGAAAGGACGGAAAAAAGTCTGAATATTAATGCTGAATTCTGATTTAAAGGTGGGTGAGATTGAGGACTTCCATAGCAGGTGATCCAGCTCTTGGAATTTCATAGATAAAAATAATACATGGCCGGAACGAAAGCTAAAAGAATAAGAAGAGATATTAAATGCAATAGTGATAATGATAATGACACTGACACTTATAATAATGATAATGTGACAGCAACAACTACTGTTGATAACAAGGATTGTGATAATACTGATATTGATAATGTTAATAGAAAATAATGATGATACTGTTATACTAATGATTATGAGCTTGATGAAGATAAGATAATGATAACTTATAAAAATGGTACCAAGACCAGGATTAATAGAAACAACATTGATAGTAATCATAACAATAACGGTTATGATAATGATAATGACTATAATAGTATCAATGATAATGATCACTGTTATTCTAACGACAGTAAGAGCAAGAATGACGATAGGAATGACTATAACAGACTGATAATACTAATAGATGTAAAGATTAACGACTGAAGAAAATTTCTAGCAATGATAACAATAATAGTAACAATAATCACAATGATAATCATGATAATGATAGCAGCAGTAGTAATGAAAATAAAGTTAACAAGCATTGATGATGAAAGCAACAGTAAAACAACATTGATAATAATACCAACAGCACTGATAATGATAGCAACAATAAAACAACATAGATAATAATAGCAACAATAAAACAACATTGATGATAATATCAACAACAAAATAAAAATGATGATGATGCTAATGATGGCAATGATTAGCTGGTAACAAGAATACGAATAGTACAAATAAAAATGATAATGTAGAACCGTGAATAGCACGCGTATTTCATGATTTGTCTCTGAATGCAGATTAAACATTTCTCCCCATTTCTGTAAGTCCTCGAGTTCTGTAAGTCTTAAAGAGCAAATATCGAGCATCACTTACCCCTAGGGAACACCCCCACCCCTCCCACCCTCCCCCACCATCCTCCCCCCACCCTCTTCCTCCTCTCCTGCCACAGAGATCCAGAGAAGAAGAAGAAGAAAAAGGCGCGTCTAATTGAGACACTGCAGACTTTAAGACTTCTTTATTGCCTGTTTTATTTCCATCCCAAGGAATAAATCAGAGGCAGGGTGTTGGCTAGCGACATCTGGAGACCCACGCTTGCTGCCGGGAGGGGGGTGGGTCCTAGGATGGGGGGTGACGGGGGTGGGATGGGGGGTGAGGGGGTGGGATGGGGGGTGAGGGGGGTGGGATAGGGGGTGAGGGGGCTGGTCCTGTGATGGTGGGTGAGGGGGTGGGTCCTGGGGTGGGGGGTGAGGAGGTGGGTCCTGGGATAGGGGGTGAGGGGGTGGGTCCTGGGATGGGGGGTGAGGGGATGGGTCCTGGGATGGGGGGTGAGGGGGTGGGTCCTGTGATAGGAGGTGAGGGGGTGGGTCCTGGGATAGGGGGTGAGGGGGTGGGTCCTGGGATGGGGGGTGAGGGGTGGGTCCTGGGATGGGGGGTGAGGGGGTGGGTCCTGGGATGGGGGGTGAGGGTGTGTGT
>NC_091561.1:32107613-32110113 GCF_042767895.1 Penaeus vannamei | reverse complement strand
ACACTTAATTGGTATAACCCGCGGCAGGAACCCGGGATCGGATCCTGGGCGCAGACGAGAAAAATCGCCCCGCGCCTTCGGACCAGCGGAGGCGCAGGTGAGGCCGGCAGGTGACAAGCGCCGCCGACGCGCAAGGAATCCTCATTTGCATGATGGGATTAATCGCCGCTTCGGAAACTCGGCTATTTTCCCCCGACGCCTTTGCTGCCCCGTGCGGATGCGCAGGATTGCACACAAAGATGTCTGTCTGTAAAGTTGTATAGGAAATACACGCACACCCACCCACCCACCCACCCACACACATATATATATATACATATACATATATATATATATATATATATATATATATATATATATATATATATATATATATATATATATATATATGTGTGTGTGTGTGTATGTGTATATTTGTGTGTACGTATGTATGTATGTATATATGTGTGTGTATATATATATATATATATATATATATATATATATATATATATATATATATATATATATATATGTATGTATGTATTTATGTATACACACATACATATATACATGTTTATATATACGTATATATGTATATATATACATATATATATATATATATATTTATATATATATATACATGTATATATATACATATATATACATATATATATATATATATATATATATATTTATACATATATATATACATATATATATACATATATATATATATATATAGATATATATACATATATATATATATATATACATATTTATACATACATATATATATATATATATATATATATATATATATATATATATATATATATATATATATATATATATATATATATATATATATATATATATAATGTATGTATGCATAAATACATATATACATACATATATACATACATATGCATACATGCATACATACATAAGTACATACTTACACACAAACACACACACGCACACACATATACATGTATATATATATATATATATATATATATATATATATATATATATATATATACATATATATATATATATATGTATATATATATATATATATATATATATATATATATATATATATATATATATATATATATGTATATATATATATATATATATATATATATATATATATATATATATATATATATATATATATGGGGTCATTTGTTTGAGAATAATTTTTATCAAGCGCTGAAACAGAACAGCGTTTCAAATACGTATAGTAGATATTAGTTTTCCAAAATTAATGAAAATGTAAAATTGATTTCAAGAACTGCATACCAAAACCCTTCATCCTATGTAACTTGTAAAGGGTTAATATCAACGGACATTCATATCTGAATAAACTTATCAAACCTAAATATCTCGCAACCTATGCAATATATGTAAAAAAATATGCATATATCTGTTGCGTTGTCTCGCCGTCCGCCACCGAAATCTGATGCTTGTATCTCCACATAATTAAACGTGAAACGGGATATTCAATTTAAATTTATCTCTCTTTCACATTCCCTTTTTTGCAATGGATATGCAATGGTCTGGCCTTAAACTTTTGTGGTGCGTTAATTGTTTCCATTACCATTTTGAATTGAAGAAACGTAAAATTGGTATTTTCACAAATGAATGAAAATGAATGATAAGAATACGAAAGAGTGGAGAGCAACAATGGTTAATGGCTATAGTAACAATAACAATGATGAGGATAATTGGAAGAATATTGGTAATAACAATGGCAGTAGTAATGGTAGGTAATGATGTTGATGGTGATGATAATAATAATGATATCAATAATAAAGATAATATTGACAATGACGATAATAAAGATGGCAATGATAACGATAAAGATGATAATAATAATATTGATGTTAATGATAATTATGATGACAATGACAATGATAATATATTTATTGGTATTACCGTTATTATCAATACTATCCTTGTCACTATCAAGGTCTATATAAGTACTTATATAGACCTTGGTCACTATTACTATTAGCATTCTTAATTTCATTATCGTAATCATCATCATTATTACCTACAATCATTACTGTCATCAATATGATTATTATGATCATTATTATCATTTTTATTAATATTACTATTAGTAGTAGTAGTAGTAGTAGTAGTAGTATCATATATTATCATCATTATTATTATTATCATTATTATGATTATTATTATCATTATTATTATTATCATTATTATTATTATTATTATTATTATTATTATTATGATTATCATTATTATTATTATTATTATTATTATTATTATTATCATTATTATTATTATTATTGTCATTATTATCAGCATCATCATTATTATCTTTTATTATTATTATTATCATCATTATCATTATTATTGTAATTTGATGTCTCTTCATTTTGATGTAAGGTGAGCATCTTAACAAAGGTAGGAAAAAGATTTAAAGGGAGAAAGAGAAAGAAAAAAAATGTGAAAGGAGAAATGGAACGAACATGAAGAGGAAAAGAAA
>NC_091561.1:32082613-32085113 GCF_042767895.1 Penaeus vannamei | reverse complement strand
AAAGAGGAGGAGAAAGGTTGGGGAAGGAGGGGGGAGGGGGGGAAATGAGGGGTGAGGGGGCGCCACACCACCAAACCTGCCGTCATACCCTCTTTAACACCCTTCAAGAGACACTTAAGTTCTCCACGAAGGCTTTCCATTGTCTCGCTTACTTTTTTGTAGACAAGTGTTTTGAAGATTTTTTTTGTTAGCTGCACCTTCGCCTACTATGGCTTTCGCCTGGGAGATGACATCTTGCAGTGTTAAGGATGCATAAAATATCTAAATTAATCATGGATTATCTAATATTCTTATGGATATTAACTAGCATGTGCTTTCATTTACATCTTTATAATGGAGGAGTTTATTCATCAATGACTGGTGCCACTGACTGTGTCAAGCTATCTTTTCTATTAAAAAATGGCATATACAATTACTTTATTTACGTAATAGCTAATTCATTAATTCATTGTTTTTTTTCCATCATTTGTTTCATTGCCACAAACCCAACTTTCCACTTCGCTCTCAGACATTTCGGAATTCGTATTCTGACCAAACATTTTAGATATACGAAAGAACGCTGGCGGTGAATCGTGACTTTTGACAATACAATCCTAAGCATTTGCGTGTGACATGTCAGAGACTGGACAGAAAAGGTGATTAGGTCGGATGGTTAGATAGATATATATAAAGATATATGTGTATTTATGTATGTATGCATGTATGTATATGTTTGCGTGTACGTATAAACATTCCTTCTCTCTCTCTCTCTCTCTCTCTCTCTCTCTCTCCCTCTCTCTCTCTCTCTCTCTCTCTCTCTCTCTCTCTCTCTCTCTCTCTCTCTCTCTCTCTCTCTCTCTCTCTCTCTCGCTCTCGCTCTCGCTCTCTCTCCCTCTTTCTCTTTCTCTGTCTATCTTTTTCTGTTTCGATTATCTTTATATTTTTCTATAAAGAGAAACTACTTCGAAGAACTCCAGCATGCATGTAATACCAAGGGAAAAACTTTTTCCTCATAAATGCCGCGTGAAGAAAAATAATATTTCGCTCTTTCCGCGAGACATTACACAAAAAAAAAGGATAGAAAGGAAAATAAAATAAAAAGAAAATAATCTGAGTAACTTTACCCAAAGATTTAGGGGAAAGCTGCTCCAAATTCCCGAAGTCTCCCCTTTAAGCCTTGGGATTTTTCACAACGTCCATGCCTGCTATAGTAATTTCGGTTTTGAAAGTGGTAGTACATCCCTGTTTTGTGTGGAGTCTGTAACCACTAATATTTTACTATATCTTCTAATTACCCTGCTTGCCTTATCTCGTTCACTGATACCTGAACCTTATACCCTGTCCGCGAACGCTTTGAAAATGTCCCTAATTGCAGAGTTGCTTTAGGTTGAAGTTCGCATGGCGCTGAACAGTCCGTATATATCTTGTTGTTTTACGACTTACCTCCCTATGGGTGGCTAGTGGTTTTCCAGCCATAAAACCAATCACAGGACATTGTCTCTCCTGGATCCTTTCCAGATTGGTTCGGTCGGAAGTTGTGTGTTCATTTTTTTCATTTTGATTCAAATCTGATTTGGTATAGCAAAGGAGTTGATATATTATCCGTAGATATAATAATACACATCATGAACACATTCCACAAGAGGACTGAGGTTATGGCTGTTGGGAAATGCAGAAGAAAAGATGGTAAAAGTCCATACTGTTCTGGAACAAACCTGGAAACCCTGAACACTTTATCAGGCTGTCTATTTGTTCTGAGGCTCTAGGACACAAGTGATTTGGAGCTCACACATTGTCCAAGTTAGCGTAACGACCTCTCCGCCAGCGTTGCCAGAACAGGACCAAAAAGTAAGCTTTGTGTTGAGCGTCTTCCAACACCTTATGCGCCAGCTGATGTGAGGGAAACCGCTATAGATGAGTATTGCTACTCCCTGTCGCTCTCAGGTATTGCTTGCCATTGATAATTCCAGCCGATTAAAAGTTTGCTTTGTGATCAGGACACAATAGGCTTGATTGTTTAAATCGATTATCCTAGAGGTTTGTAAAATTGTGAATGAATGATGTGTATTTCATATAGATCAGAATGTAAAACTTTTTTTTTCAGATTTAAGTACGTTATTTTGGTTATCATATTGATATCGGTGTATATACGGTCAACCAGTTATTATAATAACGGAAGCTTGTAATATATAAAAATATCGGCTTTCTTTTTGGTGCCCTAAAGAAGAAAAGAAGTAATGGCAAAGCATCTGATGTCTATAATCATGGCCTACATGTTCATATATCTGTGTGTGTGTGTCTGACAAAACCGTACGTAAACACACACACATAATAACAACACACACTCACACAGTAACACGCACACACGCAATAACAAAACACACACATACCATAACAACACACATGCACACACACACACTACACTAACACACTCACACTCACATTCATATTCATATTCACACTCACACTCATACTCACTCTCTCTCTCTCTCTCCCGCTCTCTGTCTGTCTTTCTGTCTCT
>NC_091561.1:32072613-32075113 GCF_042767895.1 Penaeus vannamei | reverse complement strand
CGCAGGCAGACCTTACAACCTCGAGTTTTAAGTTCTAAATTCGCAAAACAAATCTAATCATAAGATATTCCTCGCCTTCGGCCTTCTTTGATGATGTCCAAGCATTCACTCTTGCTTATAATTCCCTTGACGTCAGGCACTCTGCTCTCCAAAATGATACCCGTCCCCCATACCCTGTAGGTTTGAGAAGCCCATAGAAAGCATAATGATTCGTAATACGCTTCATGGTACACTGAGCTAAAATAATGATTTGAACCCTTGTGTTTCATTTGCTGCTGCTTCCAAACCTTTATATTCTTCAGGCAACCTTTCTTCTTCTGATTATTATATACGTTTAGTATTTATTGATTTAGGATTCTCTACCTACGGAAGAGTGCCCTTTGGTATCGAAATCCCACGAGGTATTTCTGCCCCTAAGGAAACATGCCCCCTCTACGGATTTCTCACGCCACTTGCTCTTCTTCCCGAAGTCTTCTGCACACAACCTAATCCCCGAACGCCCGATAAGCCAAGTACCTCGACCTGCTTGAGAAACTCCCGAAAAAGCTCAGCCTCCTTGAATACCGAAGTCAAATCCCAAACACAGCCAGCCTCTCAAGAGCTCCCGGCCGTGGAAATCCCTCTTCAGTCATCAGCAACCCGAGGCAAGCACCCCCTCCCCTCTCCTCCTCCTCGTACCCCCCACCCTTGACATACCCCACGACCCAAGACACAAGTAATCGGCCCCGTAACATCTTAGTTCATTAGTCACGCGATTACGCTGATTGGGGGATACCCGCGGTGTATCGGCCGATGAATAATGAATAGCCACGGACGTAATAAGAGGTTGAGGAGGTACCTGTGGACATTGGGTTGAAGGGGACAAGGGGGGAGGGAGGGAAGGCGGGGGTTGAGGGTATGCATGGGCACGTGGTCTCGCGGTGTCCTGGGAGTCTGTCGCTGGCCGCCGTCACCACCTCTCTGGTGCCCATACTAAGAGAAAAGAAGGGATGAGAGATGGTTCCAATCGCGTCTTCAAATCATAGTCTTGCTTTCCCTTTTTCCTAAGTATTCCTTATTCTTCTTTTAATTTTAAGAGTCGGTTGCGGATTCGAAGGAATTTCATTTTGAAGGTAATGAAAGAGAAAAAACAATATGGCCAAGTGATATAGACGCGAGGATTACAGATCAGAATTGATAGAGAAACGGGGGTGGGAGTCAAAACCTCAATCGGATGTGTCTAATGAAGCCGAGGCCCGGTGATGGCTGCGGTAATGAATATGGCGATGAATAACAAGGGAAGCCGGAAATGAGTTTTGTCGTTGGAATGGCCAGAAAAAAAGGGTAGAACGACAATGACTGAAGACAGGAGTAAGAGCCAAACCGCGTCGTGCTGATGATGGGTAAGGTACTAAATCTCGCCGAAATGATTTTGTTAAGCCGTTTTGCAAAGGGAAGCGTTATTACTCCCCCATCCTGCTCTAGCTCTTTCAAGTTACCGAACGCACACATACACCGTGGTCGGTTCCCTCAACAGAGCCGGTCATGTCAACCGTCATGCTACTCCGCCATTCCGATGCGTACATACTTATGCGCGGGTGATGTGAATACGTATATGTGTATATATAGCCAGTACACCTGCATAAACACAAACATATGCTTGCTCTCTCTCTCTCTCTCTCTCTCTCTCTCTCTCTCTCTCTCTCTCTCTCTCTCTCTCTCTCTCTCTCTCTCTCTCTCTCTCTCTCTCTCTCTCTCTTTCTCTTTCACACATATACACACAACCAAGTGTGAACAATCTTTGGATATATGTCTAGTCGCAGGTCAATGAACACGTTATACTCTTAATCTTATTCTTATGTAAAAATCCTTAATAAAATACATTTAACCTATCTTAAAAAGTCTGAAAAAGATTGCTCTAAATAGATATGGCAGCTACTTAAAGAAGCCATCTACAAAGTTTAAACTATATACCTACAATGGTTAAGATTCTCAACACAAGATTTATGAATAAGAGATGTGTCACAAAGAGAGAGAGAAAAAAGTATTCGACGCCAAAATCAACAAATGCCACCCAGGGCAAGGGGGCAGGCGAGCAGACGCGGTGGTAGTGGCGTGTCGAGCAATTAGTTGGTCACGGTGTCTATGCCAGAGTAAATTACCCTCGAACGACCACAGGTGAAGATTCCCCTACCCCCCCCCACACCACCACCACCTTTCAAAAAAACTAACCAGAACCCCCTCTACCTCCCCTTTTCTGTCCCTCTTTGCCTTTCTTCCTTCGTCTCTCCTCTTCTTCCCTCTCTCAATTTTCCCTTCCTCCCTATCCTTCCTTTCCTTCTTTCTTTCCCCTCCCTTTCTTTCATTTCCTCATCTCCTTCTCATTCCTTCCCTTCCTCTTTCCTCCTCCGCTTCCTTTTCCTTTTCCTTCTCCTCATTCCTCCTTCCATTCATTGATCCTCCCTCCCTTCTCCCCGTCTCTCTCTTCCTCCCTACTTTCTTTTCTCTTCCTTCCCTTCCT
>NC_091561.1:32015113-32020113 GCF_042767895.1 Penaeus vannamei | reverse complement strand
TCTGGCTTCGGGTCAATGAGATGACCACACGCAGCGGGCAGAGTGACCTGGTCTGTGTCATGTCCCGGAGGAGGGTTGGGAGGACTCACACCCACGGCGAGACGGGCGGGGTCTTCGGGCGCCTCTTCTTGCTCTTCCTTGGGGCAGGGAATTGAAGAAAAGTAAAAAGAAAAGAGGAGAGAGGAAGAGGGGGAGACGGAGAAAGATAAAGAGAATGGGTAGGTGGGAGGAGGTAGGCAACTGGATACGGAGAAAGATAGATAGATAGATAGGTAGATATTCAGATAGATAGATGGATAGATAGATAGTTGAATCTATATATAAATTAATAGATAGATAGTTGAATAGATAAATAGATGAATAGATAGACAGATAAATGGGTGAATGATCGGAAGGAAGAGAAAGATAGATATGCAAAGAGCGCGAATAAAAACATACAAGGGGAGAAAAGGAGACTGAGCAGCTACGTGAACAAATGTATAATTACGAGCATGGTGCTACACGTGTACTTAATAACTGATGAGTGATGGATATTGTTGTTCTATACCCTTTATACCTTTATTTATACAACCCGTAATTTAGGACACTTGTGGATAATATGCTATCGTGCAGCACCTGAATCTTCTTTGGGGCCACATTTACGAAAATTATATGGTTACCATCCGAAGTAAAAAGTAGAAAAAAGTATACTTGGGAATTGAAGCAAATGTAGTTAATCTGTTTGGCGAGGCATTCGATTGATTATGTGTTTCATGCTATCATTGGTTGTTATAAATGATTGTTCATGATATCGAAGCGTATAGGGAACTAGCTAGACATTACTGAAATTACTAGCACCTATTGGCACGTTCTTATTTATTTCTTCTTTCTATTTCTCCGCTGGGATCTCTCGCGGAAATACGGTTTCAGTAGAAAAAAGGGTGATGACATATGGTACATGTCACAAAAGGGTGGGAGTTACTGAGGCTCACGAAAAAGAGCTATGAAAGGGCAACGGTAAATAAAAAGCTATAAGAAGTTAAAAGTTAAAAAGACAAGAAAAAGTTAAAATAAACGAGGTAAAGTGATAAGTTGGCTAAAACACAGAGTAATAAATCAGATATATGGTGTTATTAATCTGGTGACTGTAGCATTACATGTGACATGGAAGTAACTTAGAAAAACAAGCAAGGACTGGACATATTCTTTCAATATACACGAAAGCAGCAAATTCTTAAACACACACACACACACACACACACACACACACACACACACACACATATATATATATATATATATATATATATATATATATATATATATATATATATATATATATATATATATATATATATGTATATATATATATATATATATATATATATATATATATATATATATATATATATATATATGTATATATATATATATATATATATATATATATATATATATATATATATATATATATATATATATATATATATATATATATATATATATATATATATATATATATATGTATATATATATATATATATATATATGTATATATATATATATACATATATATATATATATATATATATATATATATATATATATATATATATATATATATATATATATATATATATATATATATATATATATATATATATTTATATATATATATATATATATATATATATACATATATATATATATATATATATATATATATATATATATATTTTATATATATATATATATATATATATATATATATATATATATATATATATATATATATATATATATATATATATATATATATATATATATATATACATAAATGGTTTAGCATAACATTACTGACAAAGGTAATGTTTCCTTGAGAGCTTATGAAAGTTATAAGAGGCAATAAAAAAGGCTCACATCACAAAGAATGAGATGAAATCACGTTCGCTGGAAATCAACGTCAGATTTGTTATTCCATAAATAAAACAAAGGAGCACTCGAAACACATCCTTTCGGCATCGGCTCTAATCCGGAATCGGGTCCAAACCTTTTGAAGTCTCCTGAGGGACTCTACCAAAACAAATCCCAGATCTTATCGCCTTCCACAACTGCAAATTTATACAGATTACTGGCTATAGGCCTCCTGCGGCTGATCCAAGGGCGGTAGGTCGGCTTTTAACCTGTGTGACGCTGATCTCCTGTCCTCTCTTTCTCCCTCTGTGTTTCCCCTTTCTCTTCGGCTTTCTTGTTCCCTTTCTGATTGTCTCCTCGGTTGTTTTCCCTGTCTATCTACGCAACGATCTCACTATGTTCTTTCAATTGTTCCATCTATGTCTCCTCAATCTATCAATCTTTCCCCTTCCAATCGTCCCATGTCTTCCTTTCACCCTTTTTTCCCCTCCTTTAAACCTTTTCTCCCCCGCGCCTCGCAAGATTCGCAGAGCTCGCCCTCCCCTCCGTATCATCCGCCTCGACCTTTCTTGGCCTCTCTTAGCGGTGCCTCGTTCACGGTTACAGGATCTCCATGATGCGCCACAAAGCCCTTCGCGGATCTCGGACTCTCGCGGCCACTCGGCGCTCTCAGCCTCCGTCTTGGCCGCAGATCTCTCTCCTCCTCGACTCCTGAGCAACACTTATTCCCCGGACTCGGCAACCTCTCGGGGTAAGTGACTTTTTCCGACTTCCGAATCAGAGTCTGTGGCTGTAAGTGCACTTCAGTTCCCAAGAGCCTTCCACGGCGCACTTCCCTCGCTCGATGTACGTTCATCCACTTTTCATTTTTATCTTCATTTTGATTTACAGTCTTGTTCTGATTCTAATAATTTTAGTTATTGTCATTCTCTTTCTTATTCTGATTCTAAGTCGCATTCAAGATCTTACTTGTATTCTTATTCTTGTTGATATTACTATTATTATCCGTATTTTTATTCTTATATTTATTCTTATCCTCATTCTTATTCCAACTTTCTTTTTATTCTTATTCTCATTCGTATTCCCATCTTTATTCTCATTCTTATTCCGATCTTTATTCTCATTCTTACTCTTTTTTTCCGATCTTTATTCTCATTCTGACTCTTATTCCGATCTTTATTCACATTCTTATTCTCATTCTCACTCTCATTCCCATTTTTATTCTTATTTCTGCTCTTGCTCTCATCATTTATGATGCTTCTCCTATTCATATAAGTAAACGTCGAACACTTTCCACGACGCACTTCCCGCACCCCAGTCCGTTCACCCGCGCCCCCTCATGTACCAGCCACATAAATCATGTATCACTCATCTCGAAGGTGTGATGATCTCATAGCTATTTGACGCGGCGGTTGGGTGTTACGAGTGTCATTTTTTTTTTTTTTTTGAGGGGAAACTTTAGATTTTAAGCAAAGTGTGTCCTTGAGGATGTGCCAATTTAAACGTGTGTATCACTTTTTGGTCTTAATTGTGTTATAATGGTGCGTTTATGCCAAGAATTTCGATTTTGCGTGTACGTTTGTTATGTTATCCGCAGTGTATCTGATGCATGAAATATTTTCTCTTTTATTCTATTAGTCTTTTACTTTCCTTTCCAGGAACTCGACGGCAATGGCCAAATGTCTCTGATCGTCTCATAATGTCCTTTGATACCGTGGCTTTCGCTTCCAGTTTTCGAGCTGCTTCAGGAAATTTCTCCACAAGCTCAAGCACGCATCGACCCCCTTCTCTCATCCCCCTCCCTCCCCATTTCCCAGGTTTCTGCTCCCTCCCCTTCCCCCTATCTCCCAGGGCTGTACTCTCTCCACCTCCCTCTCTCAGTATTTCCCAGGACTATACTCCCTCCACCTCCCTCTCCCCCTTATTTTCTAAACCTCTACTCCCTCCCCTATTTCCTAGGCCTCTACTCCCTCCCCCTATCTCTCAGGCCTCTACTCCCTCCCCTCCCCCTATTTCTCAGGCCTCTACTCCCTCCCCCCCCATCCTCATTCTCATTCCTCCTCCCTCTAACACTTATCTTATTCTCCCTCAGTTCCCTTTTCATCCCTACTCTCGCACCTCCTTCCCCTCTTGCTACTCCCGTCTTTACCACTTTTCTCATTCCTCCGTCGTCTAACTTCCTTCTACTTCCTCGCTCCCTTTACCAACTCTTTTTTTCACTCCTCTCTCCCACTTCCTCCTTCCCCAACCCCTTTCTCATTCCCTCTCCTCTTTCTCTTCTCGTTCCTCCCCCCTCACTATTCTTTCCCTATCCCCACCTCCCTTCCCCCTCTCTTCATACACTCCATCCCCCGTCCCCCCTCACTCCCCCACTCCTATCTACTCCTCCCCCAACCCCCTACTCTGACTCTCTTCTCACTCCCTAATTCCTCCTTCTTCACTCCCCATCCCCCCACCTCTCTCTTATCCCCATCCCTCATTATTGCCCATTCCTCACATCCTTCACTCCCTTCAACAACCTCCCTCACTCCCTTCCCTCACCTCCCTCACTGCCCTCCCCCACCTCTCTCACTGCCCTCCCCAACCTTCCTCAGTCCCCTCCCCCCCACCTTCCTCACACCCCTCCCCTTCCATCACTCCCCTTCCCTTCCATCACTCCCTTCCCTTCCACTCCCTCACTCCCCTGCACCCCACCTCCCTCACTCCCTTCCCCTACCTCCCTCGCTCCCTTCCCTCCTACCTCCCTCACTCCTCTCCACCCCACCTCCCTCAATCCCCTCTACCCCACCTCCCTTACTCCCCTCTACCCCACCCCTCCCCCACACTTCCCTTACTCCCCTCCCCCCACCTCCCTCACTCCCCATCTCCCAACCTCCCTCACTCCCCCTCCCCCCCACCTCTTTCACACCCTATCCCCCAAACCTCCTTCACTCCCCTCCCCTCCCACCTCCCTCACTCCCCATCCCCCCACCTCCCTCACTCCCCTCCTCCACAAAGTTTGACATGTGGGGGGAGGGGGGGGGGCGAGGGTTCCTCCTATCGACGATAAGGATCAAGGCAAAAGAACCAATTAGGTTTCCATTCTCCTTCCTAATCAATCCGCGATT
>NC_091561.1:32005113-32007613 GCF_042767895.1 Penaeus vannamei | reverse complement strand
GGTTGGGGGTAGGGGGATGGGAGGAAGGGTTGAGGAGAGGAGAGAAGAAGGGGAAGGGGTAAAGAAGGGAAGGGGGAGAAAAGGAAAAAGAGTAGGGGGATAGAGCGAAGGATGGGGGTTGAGTACAGGGGGTAAGTATTGGGGAGAAAGAATGGGAGGGGAGGGGAGAAACACCTCGAAGAGAGAGGAAGGATAGGGAGAATGAGAGAGCAGGGGGACGGAAAAAACAGGAAGAAGGAGAGGTAGGGAAGAGAAGAGGAGAGATAGAAACATGGGAAGAAAGTGAAGTGGAGATGGAAGGGCAGGGGGAGGGATGGGGGAAGCCGGGCAAAGGGAGGGTAAGGGAGAATGGGAGAGAGGGTGGAGGGAGGGAGACGGGTAGGATCAGGGAATCTCTAACCACAGGGGTAGATGTACCCTGAATGTATAATAACTCTCTCGAAGTATATATTTCCTCGGCTATTTTCGCTAACCTTTTTTAATTGTTATTACAGATTCATCCGGGAAGAATGAAGGAGGGTATTACAGCTGTAGGATGAGCTTAAAACAATGGCCTGGCCCTAAATCCTTACTCTTGCCTGATCACCATAACGAATTAATTTCTATTCTTTAAAATTTATTAACAAAGTATACATTGATCTCATGCCATTTTCACAATTAACAATACCAACTAACCATTCAGTAAGAGGAGAATGCATTCTTAATAATCTTTCTTACCTCCTTCTATCTCGGCGAAGAGGGAAGAAAGGGAGAAGGGGATAGAGTAGGAGGAAAGGGGAGAAGGGACATCAAAAAGGAGAAGGAAAAGGGAGGAGGGATATTGTAAGGGAGGGAAAGGGAAAGGAGAAGGGAGGAGGGATATTGTAAGGGAGGGAAAGGGAAAGGAGAAGGAGAGGGGAGGGGGGATATTGTAAGGGAGAAAAAGGGAAAGCGTTGGAGCGAGTGTTGGAGGAAAATGGGGAGAAAGAGGGGGAGGGAGAAAAGGAGATTAATAAGGAAAGAAGAACCGGGTAGTAGGAGGGAAAGGGGAGAAAGGGAGAAGAGAGAGCAGACCGAATAAAGGGAGAAATGAGTTTACAACGGACAGTTTTCCGAATAAGGGAGGGAGAAAGAGAAGGAGATTATTAGGGAGAAGGGATAGTAAGAAAAAAGGATGAGGAGAGGGGTGAGAGGGAGATATAATAGAAGGATAGAGAGAGGAACAAGAGAGGAGAGAAGGAGGGGTAAAGGTAAGAAAAAGAAATAGAAGGAGAGTAGAGGAAGAAACGAGAGAAGAGAGGAGGGGATAGGTAAGAGAGAGAAATGGAACGAGGATAGAGGGAGAAACGAGAGAGGAGAGGAGACTAGAGTAAGTAAGAAAAAGAAATGGAAGAAGGATATAGCAAGAACCGAGAGAGGAGAAAGGGAGGGGGTAGGAAAGAAAAAGAAATGGAAGGAGGATAGAGAGAGAAACGAAAGAGGAGTGGAGAAGGGGCAGGTAAAAAGAGAAATGGAAGGGGGATAGAAGGAATAAAACGAGAGAGGAGAGGAGAAGGGGGCATTTAAAAAGAGAAATGGAAGGGGAATAGAAAGAGAAACGAGAGAAGAGAGGATGGGGCAAGTAAGAAAGAGAAATGGAAGAAGGATAGAGAGAGAAACGAAAGAGGAGTATAGAAGGGGCAGGTAAAAAGAGAAATGGAAGGGGGATAGAGGAAAAAAACGAGAGAGGAGAGGATGAGGGACAGGTAAAAAAGACAAAAGGAAGGGGAATAGAAAGAGAAACGAGAGAGGAGAAGGGAGGGACTAACGTGGGGTAGGGGAGGGGGTGAGGAGGGGGGGGGAGGGGGTAAGGCACGATCGGCCTCGTTATCGGCGGCTAGTTAGGCCTGCGTTGGTGACTAATCACAGCCGGCCAGAGCTCAGCGGGGTGCTAAGTGTGGCCGGCCTTCTCACGATAGGGTGATAAGGTGAGTTACCATCCTCGTGTGGCGGGAGGGGTGGGTGGGGGAGGGACAGAGGTGGGGGAAGAGGGGGTGGGTTTGGAGAGGGTCAGAGGGGTGGGTTAGAGGGGAGGGGAGGGGTGGTAAGCGGGGAGAGGGGAGATGGTCAGAAGGGGGTGGGGTGGTTAGGAGGGGAGGGGGAAGGTGGTCAGAGGGTAGGGGTGGTGGTGGTCAGAGGGGGGTGGGGTGGTCAGAGAGGGATGGGGTGGACAGCGGGAGGAGGTGGTCAGAGGTGGGGGGTTGGTTGGTCAGAGTGGGGGGTGGGGTGGGGTGGGGAGGGGAGGATGGTCAGAGGCGGATGGAGTAAAAAGAAGGGGGGTAGGTGTACGGGTGGGGGAAGGCGGGAAGGGGGAAAGAAGGAGGAGAGAGGATGAAGAAGGAGGGGGGCTTGAGGAGGGGGAAGGAAAAGGAGGAGGAGGGTGGGGAGAGGAAGGAGAGGAGGAAGGTGAAGGTAGGAGGAAAGGAGGAGGAGGAGGAGGACGAGACGGAAGAGGAGGAAGAGGAAGGTGAAGGTAGAAGGA
>NC_091561.1:31970113-31972613 GCF_042767895.1 Penaeus vannamei | reverse complement strand
GGAAGCGGTTGTTATCCTCCCGCACGCCGGCGCTTGTCCTTATGGGCCAATGGGTTGAGTCCGGGACCCCGAGCAGGAACTAATATTTTGAACGGGCGGCTGAGGATGGAACAAATTGGGGTGTACGATTGGATTATTTACATATTCCATTTACATTGAATGCCAAAGATGTCGTGCGGGACACTTTTGCCCCCATGATATCTGGGAAGGATATGGAAATTTGGGATTCTACTCTGAATTTAGATGGCGTTGTTTACTCTGGCCTTTTACACATTTATGATGCGGATCGTCCCTGTTACGATATGCACGAACAGCGGGCAAGGACGCAGATACACGCTTTTGAAAAATGGATCACCGCAAATCCCTTTTCTCTTTTTGGGGCGTTCCAATTTGGGTTTGTATTAATTTGTATTTTGATTTCTGGTGGGGTTTATGGCAGCTTGTTATAATCGGTTCTGAGTGTTTATATATTTCGGTATTTTGCAGAGTGCATATTCCATTTAGTTTACTCTAGAGTCACAGCTAGTTTTGTATACTCTGGGAAAAATATGTTATTTTTTACTTTGTTGCATTTGTTGGTTCTTGCATGGATTTACGTAGCCATCGGCTTATCTCGCATTGCTACAGGCGACTGTTTTTATATCATTTTGCGATAAACATCACTGTTGTAAAATCACACTTCATTGCTCTCTCGCATCCAGGGACAGACAGGGTTCACATTACCCGAAGAAAGATGTGAGGCTCGCTTTGCCAGGCGCTCACGAAAGATATTTCTCTGGGCATCAAATATATCAGCATGTGAAATGACGCGGGTAATACAAAGAGCCTTTCCCAATTTTGACATTTCATTTCCCAATAACGCCGGCCCATCAAGCCCAAGTGTCCCCGACGGCCATGGTGGAGACGCCGCGAGAAATGACGGCCATCTTGCTGCCATATGTCCCGATCAAAGGATTCGCTTCGTGGGGGTTTTCCCGCTTGGCCGAGGAAGGAGCGCCGCCCTTGCACATGTCCCTTTCCTCCCATCCGAACACCCTTTCCTTCTCTCCTTCTCTTTCCCTTCTCCCTCTCGCCCTCCTCGCCCTCCTCGCCCCATAAAGGCCAAAGGCGCTCAAAACCATCTCCATGTTTTAAGCGACTCCCAGCCTGCAGGAGACACTCGGGGGGCCAAAGAGGGACGGACAATGGCATTCAGAAAGGAGCCAGAGGTAATGTGGGGATCATGAATAATATTATTGAAAGCCTCGCACCCTCGGCATGAAACGTAGCGGAAGTTAGAATCAGAGTCGGCTGCCTTGAATACGTCGGGTACACACACCAACCCTATTACAGCTTGATTTGTTTGAAGAGCTGTAAGGAGGGGCACACAGGGGGGTCGCTCCTCCGAATTTCGCTTGGCATTGGGCGGAGAAAAGGGGGGGAAGGAGGGGTGCATGAAGCCCGGAAATGATAGGAGTATACTGCCCTTTATTCTGCAAAGGAGAAAGGAAATATGTAGAATACATAATACGGGAAAAGGTAACAATGGCGTGAATAAAGAAGAAATATTTTAGCTAAATGTGTGCTAAGAAGAATTTACAAGACTATTCTTCTTGCCTGCTTGAAAGCTATCTCTCCTTTTATATACTTCAGGAACCGCCAACATCCTCAATTCAGGAAGATTTACAAGTCAGCTTAATCTATGTATATCTATCTATCTATAAATATATACATACACTTATGCATACACACACACACACACACACACACACACACACACACACACACACACACACACACACATACACACACACACACACACACACACACACACACGCACGCACGCACGCACATATAGATACATATATATATATACACACACACTTAAATTTTCCCTCAGGTGCTATATTTGGGAAGCTGCACGCTCGGCCTTATAAACTTATCCTGCGCTTAGAGAAATCGACAGCTGATTGTCCTTCCCTTTCCAAACGAGTGCCATCTCGACTCGCTCTCCCCTCTTCCGCTAATCCCTACAACCGGACCATGTTTTCATAAGCAAACGAGGCGAGGAGGGCGGGTCATCATCGTTCCTCCTTCGGTCGTTGTCGGCGTCACGACCTCGTCAAGACAGGGGTCGCTGCGATGGACACTTCTCTCCCCTTTGCTGACATCGCCCGTGATATCATGTGTCTTTACCCCTACACTCCCCTTCCCCTACTGTTTTATCCCCCCCCCCCACACACACACACATCACCCCATCTCCCCGCCACCTTCCCTACCATTTCAGCCCCCCCACCCCATCTCTCCCTTCCCCCCAGCCTTTTCAACCCATCGCCCCATCTTCACTTCCTCTACCATCCCTTCCCCCTATTGCCGCACTTCCCCCCTTTCCCCTATCATTTCCCTTCCCCCCCTTACCATCACCCCTTCTCTCTACGCCCCCTCCCCCCGCCCCCTACAGAGGATCGCCTGGCGCCCCTCGTATGATCCTCAGCCTCAACGGATCGCTATCAATCACACC
>NC_091561.1:31962613-31965113 GCF_042767895.1 Penaeus vannamei | reverse complement strand
TTCTAGTCCAAGAAATGAAAATTATATGGTATTAGATCAGACGGCCGTGCAGCACGAATCTGATCGCAGAAAAGGCGTCCCATACATCAGTGTCTCGTTCCCTCAGCATAAATATTAGCCCACTTAACGGCCGAGCTTCAGGAGGCGGCCGGTAATTGAGCCATCGGACCCCAAGGGCTTCGCCGGCAGCATCTCTATGGCGACCCACTGCGCGAAAATGTCTAAAATCTGAGAATACGATCACCTACCTCTAATGTGTAAATTTATAATGTGAAAATGTCGCGATAATTTATTACCTAGTGCCCTGGGGCGCGGAACTCACGAGGAGGCCGCCATATTGGATGATAACGTCACACCCAAGAAGAGAGCTGATTGGCTGACGTCGCCGGGCGTAACAAAAGAGCAGCAGGATCCGTGGAATGCCGAGATTCGCGGTTGCGGTGAGTCCATTGTCAGGCGCCTTTTCATGAATGTTTGACGTCTTACTCAAGAGTCTCAGCTTCCCACCACAACTTTCTTTTCCCTTGAGGAAAACTGACAATTATCGTTATTATTATGTATTTTTTTATATGACTCTTTCTTCGTTGCAAGGGATTTTCCTCCTGGATTATAATTTCAGTCTCGTTGTGCGAGTCCATTGTCTAATAAATATACCAAAGCAATTAGCACACATACTGATAATACTCATAAATTCTGACGGCGCTATTATAACCCACTGAAATTTATCTAATCCCCTCGTCCCGGCGCCCGCGAATTTAATTAATGCAAGAGGAACGTTGTCAATTATAAGGACAGATAATTCTGACTTGTCGTTCCTTCCCGTGACTCCTCGCAACTTACAAGTACAAAGTCCTTAATCAAGGGTGAAGCTATCTGCCATCTCGCAGCCATAACCTCGCTCACAAGCCGCTCCCCGCCGGCACCCTCGTTGATGGGAAGGTAAACACGACGTTTCGAGTGCGCTGGAAGGGCGGTAAAGAGGGGAAGAGGTAAGGAAGGAGGGAAAGGAGAGAAAAGAGACAGAGAGAGAGAGAGAAGGTGGAAGGAATTAAAGGAATAGAATAAACACGCAGATATGAGAGAAGGATTAGAAGGAGAGGGTGAGACGGGAAAAGAGGGAGCTGGAAGAGAGAAAAGAAAAGTGGAAGAGCGCGACAGTGACAGGGGCAGACAAACAGTAGTTTATGACAACCGGTTAAACAATAAAATTCGCACTGCAAAACAATAACAGCCAACGGAGGCAGTTAAAAGTAAAATGCATGGACATAATTTACAACTTTACAAAGACCTGGAAGAATCACGTCGACGAACTTGATAAAGCAAGGAAAAGAACTGAAATTTTACAAACTCGGTCTATAGCGACGGCCAGGAAACGACACTTCCTTGCATTGAACTCCTCCTTGCTATTTTTACAAAGTCCATTAACTAATAAAGTAACGAATGGCCCTCGAACAGAACAAAACGACCTTAAAAGGATGGCTAGGGCACGTCCTGGAAACTAAGATGCCTTGTTTATCCGAAAGGTTTTTAGCCAGGAAGTGGTCGAAGCGAGCACGGGGTCTTTGTGTCGTGAAGAGGAGGAGGCAGGGGGGCCGCGCCGCAGGACCGAGGGCGGCTTTGTGCAGGGCTCCCTCCCTCTTTGTGAAGGTAATGAACGGCGAAGGTGGCTCTCCGTCCCGCTGGGAGGCTGCGGTGCGGACGACGCGGCCCCGTCCCGCTGGGGGATCTGTGCCGCGCGCCGGAAAGGGATGGCGTTGGGCGGAGGAGCCGAGGGATGGGGGGAGAGGAAGGAGAGGATAGGAGGGGTGGGGTGGGGGGGATAGGAGGACTAGAAAGAGGACGGAGAGGAAGGAGAGGATAGGAAGGGTGGGGTGGGGGGAAGGGGGAGGGGGGAAGCGGTCGAGGAGAACTAGAAAGAGGGGATAGGAAGGGGGGGGAGGGGGAGCGGACTACGAGGACTAGAGAGAGGAGGGATAGGAAGGGTGGGGTGGGGGGGGAGGAGGAGCGGACTAGGGGGACTAGAAAGAGGAGGGAGAGGAAGGAAGGGTGGGGGTGGGGGAGGAGGGGCTTAGAAAGAGGAGGAAGAGTAAGGAGAGGATAGGAAGGGTGTGAGTGGGGAGAGGGGGAAGCGGTCTAGGACTAGAATGAGGAGGGAGAGGAAAGAGAGGATGGGAAGGGTGGGGGTGGGGGAGGGTCGAGCGGACCAGGAGGACTGGAAAGAGGAGGAAGAGTAAAAAGTGAGCTGGGAGGATGGAGAGGAAGGGAGTAGTAAAGGGGAAAGGAAGAAGGAAGAAGAGGGAGAAAACAGGGAGGGGGAAGAAGAGGACGATAAAGGAAAGGACGAAGACGGCAATAGAAAATGAGGAGAAATAATAAGAAAAGGAAGGGGAAAACAGGAGAAAAAAGGAGTGAGATCAAATATTCCGTTTTTTTATTAACGCAACAAAGTACATTACATTTCTATGTTTGCATCCAAAATGCATTTCAAAAGCAACATGAC
>NC_091561.1:31952613-31957613 GCF_042767895.1 Penaeus vannamei | reverse complement strand
CCCTGGCCGTGTTATTCTTTGTGATTTTACACGGTTTTCAGGCAGACTGAAGGTGGGATGAACCTCGGGGTGATGGGGTTACCTGTCTCCTCGTAAAAGCCAGGAATTGCGCCGCGTTCTTTACACGGGCTGACTCCAGTGTGGAACTCGGTAGCTGGCCGTCGCGGGGAAGGAGAAAGGACAATCCTTGCGTGTTCGCCTTTATTTGTTGAAATGCCTTCTTGAAAGGGCGGCGAGGGAGGTATCCGAGGCATGCCATCCGAAAGCGACTTGGGACACTTTCTTAAAACTCGTTTAGTTTTTCTCTCTTTGTCTCCGTCTCCGTCTCCGTCTTCGTCTCTCTCTCTCTCTCTCTCTCTCTCTCTCTCTCTCTCTCTCTCTCTCTCTCTCTCTCTCTCTCTCTCTCTCTCTCTCTCTCTCTCTCTCTCTCTCTCTCTCTCTCTCTCTCTCTCTCTCTCTCTCTCTCTCTCTCTCTCTCTCTCTCTCTCTCTCTCTCTCTCTCTCTCTCTCTCTCTCTCTCTCTCTCTCTCTCTCTCTCTCTCTCTCTCTCTCTCTCTCTCTCTCTCTCTCTCTCTCTCTCTCTCTCTCTCTCTCTCTCTCTCTCTCTTGATCATATATAGAAAAATAGACGGACAGACAGATTGATAGGTACGTAGGTATTTAGAGTGATTGATTGATAGATAGATAGACAGTGAGTCAGAGAGAGAGATACACAAATATACAGAAATATATGCAGAGACAGATAGACAAACAGATAGCCAGATAAGCAAATTATTAAGAAGTACATACGCGGTCGTGCCTGCGCGCGCGCGCGCGCGTGTGTATGTGTGTGTGTGTGTGTGTGAGTGTATGTGTATCTGTCAGTGTGTATGTTTGTGCGTCTGTGTGTGTGTGTGCGTGTGTGCAGGCTCCCATCGATGCCATATCTTACCAAAAAGAAACCCGATTGTCGACTGACCTAACAGACATGTCATGTAAGAATTATTGATTACATTCGAGAAGGAACTTTTGAAGTGGGCCGGTGGGGAGGGGGGGGCGCTAGTGGCGCCGAAAGCAGCCCCTTTGATATTCGCTACAAAAGTAAATTATGATCATTGTTAATGATTTATGGTGTGTGGCCTTCACACTAGGCTAACTCTCTCTCTCTCTATCTATCCATTTACCTCTCTCTCTCTCTCTCTGTGTCTCTCTCTCTCACACACACACACAGGCTATCTCCCTTTCTCTCTTTTTTTTCTCTCTCTCCCTTACTTTCTTTCTTTCTCTTTCTTTCTTTCCTCTCTCCCTCCCTCCCTCCCTCTCTCTCTCTCTCTCTCTCTCTCTCTCTCTCTCTCTCTCTCTCTCTCTCTCTCTCTCTCTCTCTCTCTCTCTCTCTCTCTCTCTCTGTCTGCCTGTCTCTCTCTCTCTCTCTCTCTCTTTGTCACTCTGTCACTCTGTCACTCTATCTCTGTATATCATTCAACCTTGATGTCCATTTGATCAGATTTTATATCAAAAGGAAAGATACGGTATGTATATTGTTCATTCTAAAGCGGAATGGCCTTTGCCAAAAAGATTCGCTATCTGTAAAACATGGAATCAATAGAGTCTTCTTGTAATCTGATAAGTATATTTCTGATGCAAATATCATTCGATCGTTGTATATTGCTAAAACTATTATCAGAAACAGAAACAGACATATAAGCTGATATGTTGTTTTTATAGGATATAACCATAACAGATATAGGTAATCGCAAATAAAACAACGTTTATGAATTTCCTTTAACTTCACATATGGACTGTAATAAAAATATAAAAAAGAAAATCACCTTCTAGTCTTGTTTCTGGGAATCATGATAAATCTGACAATAGCATAGGTTTAATTCTTTCAGGAAATACCATTGGGGCAGCCTATTATAAGGCAGGTAAAGTATTCTGTTTCCAGTCGGATGACGAAGATAATCGAACCATCAGATTCTGCCATTGCTGTGTATATCTCCAGCTGTATATTCAGCTCACCGTATGAACTCTGTCATTAAATATCGCGGCAGACTGACTGAACACGCGTCCAGTCGTACCAGCGGAAATTACGACTTTTTTCTAGTTATGAACATCAGTTTTATTTCTAAAGGTATGGATGTTATGAGGTCTGGCGCAATCCCATGTACGTGATCATCAGAGAAGATTACACTACGTATTCTGTATTTTTTTTATAAGCATGAATTGATCAAGTGTTCTCGTGTTCATATTTGATTCTAGATTATAATTCATTCGACTGACATTGTTCATAGTTAGTATGTTTCTGACTAGTCTCTGGATAATTCGTAATGGACACAGTCTGTATATACATTTAGCTTTGTCCTTATATAAAGAAAAGAAAGACAGAAATAACTGAAGAAGAAAATCAGATGAATAGATATTTAAAGAATAAATAAACAAATTGTCATTTCATACTCGTTAAATAATTCTGAATATCCATATGCAAAATATCTTTCATAAACAAATATACTTTATATTCGATATATACACAAAGATGTACGTGTAGAATTCATGTCGAACAAATTGCAAATGAAACACCTGGGTAAGCAATACAGGGGAAAAACCTTCGGCATAATCGCGTGTTTTCTTCTTCCCTTCGTTATTCCTTTTACATCTTCGGCATATTCGTGTGTTTTCTTGTTCTTCCCTTCATTGTTCGTTTTACACCTCCGGCATATCCGTGTGTTTTCTTGTTCTTCCATTCGTTGTTCCTTTTGCACCGTCTGCATATTCGTGTGTTTTCTTGTTCTTCCCTTTGTTATTCCTTTTACTTTTACACCTTCGGCATATTTTCGTGTTTTCTTGTTCTTCCCCTCGCTTTTCCTTTTGCACCTTTGGCATATTCGTGTGTTTTCTTGTTCTTCCCTTCGCTGTTTCTTTGGCACAAAGACGTACAATACAGTTAATGAATAGCTCTCCCATTCAAGTAATACATTCCTAGCAGAGGAGTAACGTAAGTGCTAAAGTACACACGCACTGAAGTAGCTTAACGGATGATCACTTCACACAATCAGCGACGTGCTTGCAATAGCTTGGCGCGAGCAAAACCGGCCGTGTAATGAGGACTGTAAAAACGCATTCCACAAAATCGCTTAGTGGGAAGGTGGTAACAAACCTCTCCCACAGAACGCCGTCTCTTTACCAGATATCTGTCAGAGCACCCCGGGGTCCTCCAGCCTCCTCCCCCTCGCTTCCCCCGTGGAAAACATCCCCTGGGTAATAGAGACCTCACCCGGTACGCTGGCTGCTGAGTCTCCTCGGCGGGGGCGCGTCACCCGTGATGGACGAGGCCCGCGCCATCGGGCTCCTCCGCTACACGACCCGGACGCAGCACCCGTCCTCTTGCTTTATGGGTCCGCAACTCTTAATCAATTCGGAGAGTCTAAGTCATCCGGCTCGGGATAAGATCTCCTGGGGAGGATTTGGTACTATTCTCTCTCTCTCTCTCTCTCTCTCTCTCTCTCTCTGTCTCTCTCTCTCTCTCTCTCTCTCTCTCTCTCTCTCTCTCTCTCTCTCTCTCTCTCTCTCTGTGTGTGTGTGTGTGTGTACCTCTATTTCTCTTTCTCTCTCTCTGTCCCCCTCTTTCTCTCTCTCTCTCTGTCCCTCTCTTTCTCTGTCTCTCTCTGTCCTCCTCTTTCTCTCTCTCTCTCTCTCTCTCTCTGTGTGTGTGTACCTCTATTTCTCTCTCTCTCTCTCTGGCCCCCTCTTTCTCTCTCTCTCTCTGGCCCTCTCTTTCTCTCTCTCTCTCTCCCTCTCTTTCTCTCTCTCTCTCTCTCTCTCTCTCTCTCTCTCTCTCTCTCTCTCTCTCTATCTATCTATCTACCTATCTCTCTCTCTCTCTCTCTCTCTCTCTCTCTCTCTCTCTCACTTACTCACTCCCTCACTCTCTTTCTCTCACTGTCTCTCTCTCTCACTCTCTCTCTCTCTCTCTCTTCCTTTTGCTTCTCCTCTCTATCACTGTTAATCTCTTTTCTATCCCCACACCTACATCAGTACCTAAACAACCATTCACAAATTTCACGTCCCGTCTATACTCACCCCAAAAGCACGAAGGAAAAGCAGCGACGCCCCTCCCCCCCCCAAAAAAAAAAAAAAAAAGAAAAGAAAAAGAAAAAGTCTGAAGAGCACAGGAAGCTTAAAACCGGGTCAGAGAAGAGAGTTGGATGGAGTGTCTCATGGCCAACATTCCATCAGCGGGGGTCTGGCGGACGAGGACCGGGACATGGGTAAACAAGAGGGTGGGAATATACGTGCTGAATTAAGTGACTGTCCTAATTGTTAATGGAAATGAGATCGTCGGCGCTGGAGGATCTGGGAAGGCAGAGGGGGTGGCGTGACGTTTGACAAATAGTGAACGTTTCAATTTCGTAGTCTCTGTTTTGGACTGATTGTTGGTGTAATTGAGTGGGTGTTGTGTAGGTGAATGTAAACAAACTAGCACTAAGTCGAGTAGGTGTTATGCATGTATATGGAGACACTGGCAAATCGTGTACCCAGTACCTGATAGTTTATTACATTGGTCTACTTAATGTATATGTAGATACTTTGGTCAATAGTGTATCTAATACCTGGTAGTCTATTACATTATCGTACTTAATAATCGTGGTTTTCTTTTTTTTCTAAGATAGTTTATATAACTTTGTACATTATAAATACTGATCCACTATACGCAATTTATTTGAAAATATTCAGTTACGGAGACCAAAATTATCTTATTACAAACACTGATGTATCTAAGATAGATATATGAGCTATTGATACTCCTACACTTGCATGTACTGAACTATGGAAAGTATCGCTCTCATGAATATTCCTATATCTGCGTGTGTGTTTACATGTGTGGTTTTACACATCTGCACACACCAACCCACACAGAAACATACACGTGCTCTCTCTCTCTCTCTCTCTCTCTCTCTCTCTCTCTCTCTCTCTCTCTCTCTCTCTCTCTCTCTCTCTCTCTCTCTCTCTCTCTCTCTCTCTCT
>NC_091561.1:31827473-31829973 GCF_042767895.1 Penaeus vannamei | reverse complement strand
TAATGATAATGATAATAGTAATAACAAAAATAATCATGATAACAATAAGGATAAAGATCTAGTTTAATTCCATGTGTTACAATGAACATCCCTTGCTCTGAGATGCTGTCTGTCTATTTGCTTCTGAATCAGACTCTGTGGGGATGGAATGGCCGGGGTTGCAATCCACCGGCAGCGTGCGGGATTGAACGCAACACTTCCGCTGCACCACACGACACACAATAGTAATAATGATGGTATTAGTAAAAGAAATGAAAATATTAGTGATGAAAATGATAATGATAGAAATCATGATAGTATCAGAATGATGATAATATTAAAGTAATGGGGATGCTGGTGATGATTGATGATTGATGATGATGATGATGATGATGATGATGATGATGATATGATGATGATGATGATGATGATGACGATGATGATGATGATGATGTAAATAATAATAATAATAATAATAATAATAATAATAATAATAATAATAATAATAATGATAATAATCATAATAATGATAGTAAAAACAATAACAATAATAATAATGATAATGGTAATAATATTAATCGTAATAACAATAGTAATAGATACATTGATAATAATAATGTTAATAATGATGGTCATAAGGATACAATGGGAATAATGATAATGATAATAATAATGATGCTAGTTATAATGATAATGATAATAATGATGAAGAGGAAAATAATGGTAATAATAATGATGATAATAACAATATTGACAATGATAATACGAATAGTAATAAGGATAATAATGATGATGATAATGGTCATTATAATAATGATAATTATAATAGTAATAGTGATTATAATAATAACAATAGCAATATTAATTATAGTAATGATAATAGCACTACTAATGAAGATGGTAATAACACTAATAAAGTAATGATAATAATAAGGAAAATAACAATAATGCTAATAAAGATAATAAAATGAACACGGTGATACAATGTTAGTAACAATAACAGTTATGATAATGATATTGAAAACAATATTCGAAAATCATAATAATAATAATGGTATTAATGATAATGATAGAAGCACTACTACCACTAATGATGATGATATACTGATAATAAAAAGGCTTTATAATTAATGGTAATAGCAATACTAATGATGATACGACTCAATAAGGACGATAATGATAATGTTTTCTCTTCATTTCATTACATTCTCCTTTTTCTCCTCGAATGCTTTTGTCTCGTCCCAATAAAAAAAAAAAAATAAAATAAAAAAAAAATAAAAAAAAAACTATAAACACCATAATCATAAATCTTCCCTTTTCTCCCCTCTTCATTTCATTCATTCCCCACACTCTTTCTTCTTCCCCCTTCATCTCCGCCTTTCCTCATCATCTTCCCTCTCTGTTCCTCTTCCTCCCCCGAGTGGCTTTCACCCTCCAAATGATGCTTCAAGCCAGCTCATTTATCACCCCCAAATCATCTCAATTAGAGGAATTTTCTCTCCCGGGCCTCCTCGAAGAAAAAAAAAAACGACCCATCGCCCTCCCCCCCCCCCACCCCACCAACCATCAAAGGTCAATTCCCAAAGCCTCTCATTAATACCAGTCATTAATTTGGTCGAATCAGGCGGCCATTGAAGTCACTAATTAAGGCATCGCAGGTTCTCAGCTCGGTCGCCCTATCAGCTGGTGGAGGGGGGGGGGGGAGTTTTGACAAGGGCTTTCGCATCTGCCAAGACGATCTGTCATTTCCCGGCGTATTTAGCACGCAGGAACCCCCCCCCCCCCCCATCGCTGCAACGTTATCATGTCATTACACAACCTCGTTAGTTCGGGCGCCTTCTCTCCTTGTGTTGTGGTTTATGCTGAGAAGGCAGGTTTTTTGTCTTCTGATTTTTATTTCTATTATTATGGCTATTATCATTACTGTAATTGCAGTGATAGTGGTGGTAATTATTATTATTATTGTTGCTATTGTTATCTGTTATCATTATAGCTATTATTATGATAATTTTTTTTCTTTACCATTATCATGGTCATCATCATTACAACAATTCTCTTTAGTATCATTAGTGTCATTATCATTGGTAATGTCATTGTCATTATCCTTATTGCGATTATTGTTATTATTATCATCATTATCATTATTATCATTATTATCATCATTATTGTTATTATTATTACTATTACTATTATTATTATTATTATTATTATTATTATTATTATTATTATTATTATTATTATTATTATTATTATTATTATTATTATTATTATCATTATTATTATTGTTATTATCATCATCATCATTCTGATTATTACTACTAATACTACTACTAATACTGCTGCTGTTCTAATGCTTTTGATATTGTTTTTACTATTATCATTACACGAATTATCTCATCCCGATAGTAATGATATTGAACGTAGTCACAAGGCTTATCCTTGTTTTCATTACCATATTTTTATCATTATCATTATAATCATTATTATCATTACTATCCTTAACACAAATATTATTATCATT
>NC_091561.1:31804973-31807473 GCF_042767895.1 Penaeus vannamei | reverse complement strand
TGAGGATGAAGAATTGCACCTCCAAGGCCCTCAAGGTTATACCTCAGTTTATAACGACTTTAGTGTGCATCTTGGGCGAGATTTTTTTCTTTCTTATTTTTTTCTTTTTTTATACATTGCCTTACATTTCCAGGGCATTGCGCTTTTACGTTTATAATATATGTGTTATCGAAGTGATTTTATCGGAATAAGTGTTCTCTTCTTAGTGTAACAATTTAAGCTTGTGAAAATAGCACGTATGAACGATCTACATGTTGATAAGAGAGATAAGTGAATGCTTGTGTGGTGGAGATTTGATATTGCTTTATGTTTATATTTCGTTTTCGTAACAGGCGCAGGCTGCAGTGTCGATGTTATCAAAAGTTGCTCACTTCTCTCTTTCTCCCCTTCTCTCTGTTTATCTACTCTCTCTCTCTTTCTCCCCCTCTCTCTGTTTATCTACGCTCTCTCTCTCTCTTTCTCCCCCTCTCTCTGTTTATCTACTCTCTCTCTCTCTCTCTCTCTCTCTCTCTCTCTCTCTCTCTCTCTCTCTCTCTGTCTGTCTCTGTCTCTGTCTCTGTCTCTGTCTCTGTCTCTGTCTCTGTCTCTGTCTCTCTCTCTCTCTCTCTCTCTCTCTCTCTCTCTCTCTCTCTCTCTTCTCTTCTCTCTCTCTCACTCTTTCTGTGTGGGTGTGGGCGTGTGTGTGCGCGTGCGTGCGTATGCGTGCCGTTTCTTCCCGAAATACGTTTTTCCAGTCCACTTTCCCTCCCTTCCGAGTTCTCCCTCTCCACCTTCTCCCCTTAACTTCCCACAGCCCAGCATCGCCACCCGCCTCTTATCACCACCAGGATTCGTCATCACATGCAGACAGCGCCCTTCTCCTCCTCCTGTCATCGCAAATACGTATCCTTTTGCTGACCATTTCCTGTGGGCGCCAACGCTCCTTGCCAGCCACTTTTCAGCGCTGTCACCAACCACTTGCCACTTAATCCTGCACGTCGCTTTGTCAGTGCCAGTGTGTATTCCAAACGTAAAGGAACACGGACTGAATTAATACATCACTTTGAAAGACAAATTCCCATTTCAAGAAAAGTATAAAAAAGTACCCAAAGCGAAGGAAATACTGAAAAAATATTGCAACTTAAAGGAAAGGCGGTAACAAGGTATCCCTGACAGTGACCTCCCGCGAGCACTGGTCATCTCGGGTCGTTAACAAGGATTGTGAGGGCGACCGCACGGTGACAGATTGTTGGAAAAAATTGCTCTTGTCCAAGAACGTTCACACGGTTCGTTTAATCTCCCTTTCCTCTCGTTTTTTCCTCTCCAGGTGGTGGCAAACGGGATACTATACGGAGGTTATTTTCCCTTCTTTTTTTCTTTCTTTCTCTCTTTCCATTTTCCTTATATATATATATATGTATGTATATATATGTATATATATATTTATATTCATATATATATATATATATTGTTTGAATCTCATCTTCTATTTTCGTCTTCTATTTCCATTCTTCTTTTTCTTTCTCTTTCGTCTCTAACTACCAACGGCTTCTACTTTCCTACTTCCCTCTCCGCACCCCCCCCCCCCCCGCTCTCTCCCTCTACTTCCTTTATTTTCTTTCCCTTCGTCTATTCCCTTTGTTTAGCGATAAAATCTCTTTCTAGATTTCAAAGCAGATCATTAACGCTCTAATGATGTATGGAACAGAACATCAGGACGTAATCTGTCATATCATAATTCTACTTACGGTCCTTATCGAATATTTTATTTATTTTTTATTTATTTATTTATTTTTTTTTGTTCTCTAAATCGGCTGTGAATAAGAAACGTTACATGTGTTACCAAATCAAATGTATGAGTCAACAGATCTAACCTTCTCTATGTTGGCAACAGATTCAATAATTAAAGAATATATATATATATATATATATATATATATATATATATATATATATATATATATATATATATATATATACATATATATATATATATATATATATATATATATATATATATATATATATGTATGTATATATATATATATATATATATATATATATATATATATATATATATATATATATATATATATATATATATATATATATATATATATATATATATATATATATATATATATATGAAATAGCTTATTATATTTGTCCCTAGTCTTGCATCAGTTGTTTGTTTTGCAACCAATGCAAATTCAAATGTGGAGGTGACGTAAAATCGGGAAATGCAAACTAAAAGGCGATTAAATCTACGTTTATGTGTGTGCATCTGTTATTGATGGAATATACATGTTTTGTTGTGCTTCGATTGTGAGTCACATTGTCATCGTTATGTACACTTTAAACATGATGTGGCGTGCTTGATCAGCATTCCTAATCCTCTTTTTAAAAAGGATTTTCAGAGCTAATCATATTGCCGTATTGTTTGGAAATTCTGCAGTTCAGTATTCCCTAACAAGCCCGCTGCACAAGGCCACAGTCACCAAATCTCCTTCATTGCGGCAAT
>NC_091561.1:31793549-31804473 GCF_042767895.1 Penaeus vannamei | reverse complement strand
TCAACAAACACAAGAAAACAACTAGTGGAAAGTCTTGTAGAAGTGTATGTCACAATATTTTATGTAAAAATAGGAATATGTGTTAAGTGAAACAGAAGGAAACAAAAACAAAAGTAAACCCTCTGCGCGCCAACACTGTCTGATGGCTTTTCCAAGGTCAACGTTGTTCAAGGTCACGTGTCACGTCAGGTCGCTTAGTTACTCACGTATGAGTTAATGAATTCACAACATTCGTATAAACACAAAAATTACGATAAATATAGAACAAATCAGAAAGTAATAGTATCAAAATAATTCACAGTAAAAGTTAGTTTAACAAAATAAATGTTACTCTAATAATGATTTTCTGAACGCTGTGTTATTGTAATCGGATAAAATCTCATGTAATTAGTAGCATCTAAAACAAAAAAAAAGCAGTTGTCATGCGAGGGTGTTACTATCCATACAAACAATAAAGCGAGGGTGATTTATTGGCGATGTGTATGTCTCTCAGTGCGTCGGGCACTGGCAGTTGTTCTCAGGCTGGCTGAGAGAAAAGGCCAGTTCAGTTCAGTTAGATTTGCGAAGTCATGCTTCGCCCGGGCATTTTCTCTGGAGTGGCCCGGCCTGTGTTAACTATTTCTAGTTAACTCAGGTGGTTTCTTTGAACTGCATGCTTATCGCGGTGGCTGGATTGCGAGCAAGCGATCCAGCTGCCACGGCGTAAGCATGTTGCACACCCTTTTTACCAGCCCGGCGGCTGTGGTGGGTGGTCCCTGCCTCAGAAATTGTGTGTGTACACAATTCTGCAAGTAATGTAACAGGGTGGCGATAGGCTCGCCGCAGTGTTTGCATAACCTGGCAGTCTCATTGTCAATAATTTGCCAAGCGCATTGGTAGTCTTAGTCTGAATAGTATGACTTCGGTACCTCTTTTTGTGTTTGGAGGAAGGGCCAGTGGAGGATGGGGGTATACCCCTGCCCTTTTCAGCTAGTTTATTAGCAATTCGTTCCCGTGTATGCCTATGTGGCTTGGGACCCAGTTAATGATAATTCTTCTACCTTGACTGAGGATTCTTTGGGCTATGGTTAGTACTGTTGTCAAGAGGTAGATGTTGTCAAGGGGCATGCTATGCTGTAAGCTGTCAATAGTTGCTCTTGAATCTGTGTGAATGACAACGTGTCCTGCCCTTAGGGACGCGTGTGTCAGGGCTTCCATGATCGCAACCGTTTCAGCTTGAAGCGTTGAGGCATTGTCAGTGACCCTAATGGATGCTGTGGTATCCTTTGTTGCAAAGCCGGCGCCTGCAGTATGGTTTATTGGATCCACGGATCCGTCCGTGTAGTATGTTATGCTACCCGGAGGAGTTATTTGAACAATGACCCTTTGTGCTTGTGCCTTTAGGCTAGGCATGGAATATTGATCTTTTCTCATTGTGAGATTTAGAATTGAGAATTCGATCATTTCGTTTGCCCACGGCGGGGGTTCTTTGTAATCAGGGTGAGGGGAGTCCATGCCCTTGGCAAGCAATGATTCTTTTAGATGAAAGTGTATCAAACAACTGGTAATCTTGTAGGCGTCTTAGATAGCAGTTTCTGGGTGCCTGCAGGACCTTGGAAGGAACTGTGCTGCCATTAGATCAATTCTGGTGTCTATGGACAGTAAATCAGCTTCCGTGAGGAGGTTGTGACCTTTGTCCACTTAGGTGCACCTAGAATTATCCTGGCTGCTTCGTTTTGTATTGTTTCCATTTTTTCTTTTAATGTTGTACTGGAAGCAATGAGGGCGACAGATGCATAGTCAATAATAGGACGGACAGCATGTACATAGAATGATCTTAGTACTTTGTGTCCTGCTCCTATGTGTCTCTCTGTCATGACTTTCATGACAGTCTTTCCTTGGTTCTGTCAAGCAGGTATTAGATCTCCTTTTTGAAAGTGAGAGTGTGTCCTATCCATACACCAAGGTATAGGTAGTTCTTCACCCATTCCAGATCCATACCCTGTACAGTGAATCTTTTGTTTCTGACATTGGTTCTCAGAGCCATTGCTTTGGATTTTGCTGCCGATATTTTTAGACCCGTCCTACAACACTCTTCAGACACCAGGTTCAGACAATGCTGACCTCTAGTTAGGCAGTGATTGCCAGAGGCTATGATTGCCAAGTCATCTGCATGAGATGATCTTGCATCCCTCTGGCAGGTGAATGTCGAGTATGTTGGACATGAGGGTATTAAACAGGGCTGGACTAAGGACCCCTCCCTGAGGAGTTCCATTTTCAAGTGGCATGTGTTGTGAGAGGTGGCCTTGAAATCAGACATTTGCTGACCTATTTTTAAAATGGTCAGCTGTCCAGGCCAAGAGTCTGCCTTTGACTCCTTTGTGGATTAGGGTCTCTTGAATGGCAAGCGGGCTTGCCAATTCAAAAGCCTTCTCCAGGTCTAGGAAGACAACCACGGCAGGCGAGGTGCAAAGTCTTCCATTGGAGCCTGTTGAGTACCATCTTCTCAGCTGTTTTACCCAGGCAGCTGAGAAGAGAAATGGGATGGTACTTGCCAGGCTCCTTTGGTTTTGGGATGGGAACTATTGTGGCTTGTTTCCAGCTCTGGGGCACCGTGGCGGTTTGCCAGGATTTGTTGATAACCTGCAAGAATGCAAGTTCTCCTGCAAGGCCTAAATGCGAAATGATGGGGTGGGAGATCCCGGTGCTGATCCAGAACTGGTTTTGTATGATTTTCTTAGTTCCCCAAGAGAGAACAAGGCATCCGTGTCATCAGCTTCAAGTGCCTTGTCTCTTATGAGAGCGTCTTCCTGGATTTAAGTTTTGTTGTTTTTCTCTCATCATTGGAGGCAGATTGTTGTTGCTGGTTCTGGCTGAGAACTCAAGCACCAATCTGTTAGCCTCTGACTGTGCATCATGATGAGTGCATTTCGGGGCTTGGCGGCTTGTCGCTTCCCTGACCCGTTTCCACAACTCTGTAAGGCTGGTCTGGTGCCCAAAAGTCTGGCACCATTCCAGCCATTTTTCCTGCCTTACTCTGTTGGCAGTTTCCTTGGCATCCGCAACAGCTTCCCTCAACAGGGCCAGATTGTCGGGAATTCTTTGCCGTCAGAATTTTTTTCTGCACATATTAACCCTGTGGTTGACCTCTTTGATCTCGTTATTATAGTACCAGGCGTCTTTGTGAGTTCTGGACCATGGGCGAGTTTTGGGGATGGTTTGTGAGGCTGCCTGGTTTATGGCCTGGATTAGCCTTGCCTCTAGCACATCCACATTTTCATTATTGTTGGGTTCATTGTCTTTCAGACATCAAGCCAAGCCTTCCTGGAAGGCAAACCAGTTGGCGTTGTCTGTTTTCCATTTAGGAATGTGATGTGGTCTTTGGGCTGGACCTGCATCCATTAGGGTAGTGACTATGCCGTAGTGATCACTGGTAACTGTATCATCGACACACCACCGAAGTGTCTCCATCATTGTTGCAGTGGCAAAGGTGAGGTCTAGGACCCCTCCCCTCACGTGCATTGGTTCTTTTGAGAAGAGCGATCTCAGGGAACGTGTCAAGGACTTCTGCTATGTGAATGCCTGCCGCGTTTGGCCTTTTGCGGGGATTTTGCATGGCTATGTGTGCATTGAAGTCTCCCCCTATGATCACTCGGTCTTGTGCTGCGGTAGTACAGACCTGGTTTAAATCTAAGCTCTCACACAGTGGTTTCCTATAAATATTATATATTTTTATAGGGCCCCCAGGTAGCTGAATCTCAACAGCAAGAGATTCAACACCATCTCCACAGTGCGGCGGGTTGGCTATTAAGGAGCAAGGGATTCCTTTCCCATAGTTAGTGTCTCCTGGAGCTTGACGACGTCAATGCTCCTTGCTCGCACTATTGACTGGAGAAAGGAGTTCTTGCTTTTATAGCTGCAGATATTCCACTGCAGGATGCTTAGATTGTGTGCCATGATGATTACTCAGAGTCACTTGCTTCAGCTTCAGATGCCCCAATGCTGGTGGCATCAGATAAATACAAATCCTCGTTGATTGAGGATTGTACAACTTCCTCTAAGTGAGACACTCCGGTTAAGGGTCTACCGAGAGGTGTAGAGCCTTGGTTGGAAGTGCCACCTCGGGTCAAGGGATCAGACTTTGGCTGTACAGACTCGGTCTGCACTGGGGGCTTCTGCTGCACAGTTTCAGCCTGTCCTGTCAGACTAGCTGGGGTTTCACATGATGCTTCTCCCGAAGCTAGTCTGCCATCCGAGGATTTAGGGGGGGGGGGGAGTGCTACTCTTTTTCAGTTTGGCGGCTTCTAGCTTCCTTCCCTTCAGAGCTGCAACAGTTTGGGTCATAGCCGTCATTGCGACCTTGCACTGCCTTCTCCGCCTCCTGACTGGTCCTCCTCAAGGCTGTTGCTACTGCAGAAACTACAGCACTCAACAGGAGAGTCATATCTTTCTCGTCAAAGAAAAGATTATCCTCCACAGGGGGGACCTTTGCTGTGGCCTTTGAATTTTTTTCCCTTTGGTTCTTTTTTGTTTTCTTGCCACTAGCAAGCTTGGGGAATTCCTCTCTGTTAGAGGTATCCAGTTTTGGCTGTGGGGGCGACTCCTTCCTCTTAGGAGGTCGGGGAGTCTTTTCCCTTTTATTTTGTCCCCAGATATAGGTGCCTGGGGGCGCTGGGACAAAGTCAGGACGCTTTTTGGCTTGCTCCTGCTTTTCAATGACTGCCTGTTTCCTGATAGAGCAAGCCAGGCTCCAGGCATGACGTTTCTTGGCACAGTTTGGACACTTGGCTGTTGTGTCCTGGCCATCTTTGTGTGCCTTGATGCACACCTGTTTGATGTGCCTCGCTGCATACACCACATTTGGCTTTGGCCTTGCAGTTGGCCTGGTGATGCCCAAATTTCTGGCACGTAAAACACCTCAAGGGCTCTGGCACATATGTCCTGACCTTGTAGATGCCCCAGTAACCCAGTTCAAGGATGGTGATTGGGGCTCCCTTGAGGATGACCAGGACTTGCCTGGTTGGAGACTTCCCTTTGGTCCCACTTGTGGGAGAGACGTGATCTGTAGGGAGCCTCTTATGAACACTGGGTGGTCTGACGTCACACTTCCATACGGTCGCTCACTGGCTCACACTCTTGAGCTCCTCGTAGTATTCCTACGTCACCCTTTCCGCGCTCGCTCATACGCTCTCGCTCAATATGTCACACGTCTCTCGCTCTCTGATTGGTTCACGCTGCTCACTCGGCCACACCTGCGTCGTAGCTCGTTTCATGCGCTTCTCTCGTACCGAAAATTAGGAATTTTATAATTCTTGAAATACCAAATAATCATGAGTATGGAACTAAAAATAAATCAATACTTACATGAATACGCGCTGCAGTATCTTACCCATCCGTGAGACATCCAAGTGCAGGTTGTTTGGCACTCTGGAGACTCTCCTCGCCGCTAATGAAGATTCGCTTCCCAGCGAATTATTATAAAAAACGGAAAAATACGCGCGTGTACCCGGAGGCGTAAGCACAGTTTTGCGCTGCCACCATGTGTGCGAACCTTGTCAATTCGTACAATTAATGATTCTACGCAATCTCTATAGGTTCACTCTGAACTAGTATGATATGTTCGGTCTGAAAGCGTTACTGTTGGCGAATCGCACCTCCACAGGTGCGAGACGCAGATCGCTTTTTAGCACTGTGTTCATTTAGGGGAGTTACGGAATGAGTGGAGTAAATGAAATACTCTCAGTACTTTCTATTTACTCAGGGAACTATCAGTACATATAGACAAAAGGGAATGGTTGTAAGGAATATATATATAATATGGTAAAGTAGTTCCGCTGTTGTACACTCAGACACACAGACACGTTGACACCGGAGGATAGGCACAGGCAGACAGACCCTCGCCCCGGGCAGCTGGCACTCATGGCCTCTGGCGATGCTGACGCGACATAGGCCTCACACAAGGGCTCCCTTCATGGCACTGGCCTCAAACAAGTGTTCCCTTTCATTGGTCGTATTGTGTCATACGCAGGACACGTAAAAAGTTTACATTCATATATACAGAATCTTCCACTCACTCGGAATTTCCACTCATACTTTATATCTCATACTTCTGTACTATTTGGTGGTGTTGCCACAAGTCGACCAGGGCTTCAAAATCTCGATTTCTGAAGGTTAGACTGATGCACAGGGTGAGTCTCACTAATTAACAACGCAACGCATTTGTTTTATCATATTGCGATTTGCAATAACCGAAAGTACTAATTACCGTTGAAATAATAGGCTAAAAAAAGTAGTAAAAGAGTAAATTATGGTCTCTTCATATATAATTCCATTATTTAGTATGTACTTTGTTTCACAAATGGGATTGATGTTAAAAAAAATTTTGTTTTTCCCTTGAGATGATGTACCCGGAAAATTTCCCGTAATACATTACCAGAAAATACCGGTATTTTCCTCTCTCTCTTTCTCTCTATACACACACACACACTCACACACACACACACACACACACACACACACACACACACAGATAGATAGAGATAGATAGATAGATAGATAGATGTTTATTGACCACAAATGTACATGGATATATCATGGAAACAGACATGGAGATAATAAAACAATGAAAATAATTAAACAGCTTCCTATAGGGACATTTGAAGCTTAAAATAAATATAGTCCATAAAATTACTGTAAAAAAATCTCAGTATAACCTAGAACATAATCCTTAAACTCATTTGAATAAAATACAAATATAAAACCATCACCCATTATTTACAACTTAGTTACAATAAGAAACAATAAAAACACTAAATTGTGATTATTACACAGCAATCATGATCATGATTAAGTACATAAAGATGAAAACAACTTAAAAACAACGACAGTAAAAAAGAACCTAAGACTTTTTGATGTTAGTGACCTGAGAAATCGTCAGGATCAACTATTAATGAACATACAACCATTAAGAACATAAATATGTATCAAATAAACGGGAAGTGGAATAAAATTTACATTAAAAATCAGAACAAAACGATAATTAGATATAAAAGACCAGAACAAGTTAAAACGAGACAACACAAAGACAGCCTAAGAACTAATCAATAAACATAAGAACATTAATATATAGCAATTAAAATCAGTTTACGGTTTAAAAGGCCCGGGGCTCATATTCTCGAAAGACGCATTTACTGTAACTTTCTAAAAAGGGTTATGCATACACTGACATGATTTCGTAGCTAATTTCCGCAGCGTTATCTACATCTTTCACCATTAACTGTCGCCATGATCTAACGTAGTATTTGTCTCTCAGTGGCTGGGTGAGAGGACACGACTCTACCACGTGCAATTCCGTCTGCACGGCACCGCACGGGCACGGCCGCTCCTCCGGGGGAAGACGCCCCCGGCCCCCGATTCCAGCGGCCTGTTTCTAGTGCCAGATTATGGCCACACACACGGAGTCTGGTAAACGTTACTCGATGAATTTCTGCGACATACTTTCTCGCGCTATATATATCGTGTGCAGTAAAACTGGGGTTTAGCGAAGCGTACGTCATCTTGCGAGATGCACTAGATTCTGCAACTGATTGTTTAATCAGAGCCATTGAGATGCCTACATCATCAGTGTCATTCGAAACTAAATCTCTTATGAAAATGAAACTCGCCACAATGGGAATTGAAAATTCCCATCTCTTATAGTTCGGCTTGTAGGCGCATTAGCCGCTAAAGTCATTTTCACAGCATAAACCCAAGGATCGTCCACCATTTCTCTCCTCTCATTCCACATACTTCTAAAAAACTTCCGTTGCCTATGGGCCACGAGCGCCTGTAAAGGTGGCATGCCTAATTCGAGGTAACACGTCATTGCAAGTTGACATGCGCACACTAAGGAGCTGTTTAATCCCCCAATTATATAAATTATATATATTATATAACAGGTTTTAAGTTGCGTTCACCGAAGACTCGCAACCGTAAAGTACAGATGACTTAGAAATATGTATATATACTGTATGCGTTTGTCATACAGAGAATGTTCTCTTTACAGGAACGAAGATTTAAATATGACTAAGTTCGGCTTCAAAAAGTCTCCTCTTGACATAGAAAGGGATGTCTACATTCTTTCTCATAAACGAAATGAACTTAAGAATATGGCACATCTTGGTCTGCGCATGTGCACCGACGGAGGATGAGATGCAACCGTCGCTAGTGAATACGTGGCCCAAATACACATATCTCTCGCACCACTTCACCGTCAGTCCGTCCACAAAGAAAGGCGCCCGCTCATCACCTCTAGCATTGATAGCAAAAAAAAAAAATTGTTTTTTTCATGTTGATTATCATGCCCTTAGTGCTGCAGAATTGAATGAGCAGTGACAATTTGCGGGCCATTCCATCCCTCGAGGTGGACAGAAGGACAGTGTCATCCATCAACACCAACGCGCGGAGCCACGATAGAAATCCTTCCCACTCGCAACTTCCTCTTAACAGTTTGATTAGATCATTGATGAACAAGACAAAAAGGACGCACGACGTGGGCGACCCCCGCCGTACCCCCACGGCTGCTGTGACGATGGCCGTGCCAACGACGCTGCGTGTGACGCGATACATGGCGACCAGAGCTGCCAGCATCACTGCGTCGCACCACAATCGCCTCAATATACTAAACAGAGTAGTTCTTGGAACGCGATCATACGCCTGGCTAAAATCAACGAACATTACATACAAGGTGAATTTCTTTCTTTTAGCCACATCAAGAAGTAAACGTAATGTCACAATATGTTCAATGCAGCCCCGTTTGGGCTGACTGCCTGCCTGCTCTCTATAGGGTATAAACCACTGACTGATGCGATTACACAATACTATGTCATATAGTTTAGCGATTACGTTCATTATATTCATTCCTCTCTAATTGGTAGGAACCAATCTATCACCACGCTTAAAAATGGTTACTAATCTTGCTAACTTCCATGAAGAAGGATAGCTACCTGACAAAAAAATGGTATTGAATAGGGTGGTGATAGAGAGGATCCATTGCGGGGGCAACACTTTAAAAATACCTGGGCATAGACCATCAGGTTCTCCTGCTTTATCCTGCTTTAGGCGTTTTATGCAAGCCTCTACCTCCGTTACTAAAATAGCATCATCTAAAATAGGAATTGTTACAGGAGTAGCAACAGCTTCGCCACCAGCATCATCAATGTCAGGGGGATTATAAAGACTGATTATAAAAGGATTGAAATTGATTGTTACTGGGACACACTCGGTTTTTATTTGTTTCCTTATACTCTCCTTTCCAGTCAATAGCTCGCCACACAGGACTATCGTCCGTATCGTTCAGCAGCCTGTTCCATCTTTCTAACGTCAGATTTTCACTCTGATTCTCAGCCACACGGTAGCTCTCCTTGCTAAACGTGTATAGACCATTTGCAACCTCATCGACATATTCATTTATACTTTCATTGTCTCTTCGCATGGGCATATCATGTTGAGTGAGCATGTCACGGAAGACATCAACATTCATGTTCCTGATTTTTACTGGTGGTTTCACCAGGGCAGAGCTGGAATTATTATACAACCTCCCTCTCCCTCTCTCCCTCCCTCCCCCTCTTCCTATCTCCTCTCGTTGCGTGGTCACCCAGCTGTTTAGCTCGCGAACACACAGACGTCATTTCGATACGTGGTGGCACGACTGAAGCTGTGAAAGGGGCGTGGTCGGACGGGAGAGATGCATCTTGCCACACCACAAAGTCACGTAAGTAATCAACCATGCTAGCAGAGGCAATGCATATACCCAGTTCCGATTTCCACTCGGCAGCTTTTCTGTAGGTGAGAGCACTCTTGAAGTGATGTGTGGGTGACATGAGGTTGTTAATGACTAGTAGTTTAGCGTCAATGCAGAGGGTGGCAAGGGTTCTGGCGTTGTCGTTGGCGACGTTCACGGGATCGGGAATGCGCGGCTACGTGTAAAGGTGAGCGCCAGGTATATCAGCATCCCGGGGCAAGTCTCGCACGGACGTGTCAAACCTGGCGTTCATATCCCCCCGAGAATCAACTTTCGTCGTCGCACTGGCTGACTTGATCCTCTCCTGGACAGCGCCAAACAAAGCCGGGCTGAAGTACGCTGAGTCGGAGGGCGGTATGTATAAGAACCCGAACAGCACGTCCTCCATATGCACCAAACATAGCTACACCTGATCGGGAGAACTCGTGTCTACTCTCAGGACGCTCGTGTGCAACGACCGCCGCACCGACACCGTCGTGCCTCCTCGCAGTTCACTGCCATTTATACTACTCATACGAAATGTAGCCCGGAAGAGATATGCGTAAATTAGTTTTTATTTCATTAATTCCTATATCATATTTATATAGTAAATTACACACCTCTTTTTTCCAATTTTGTCTTTGCACCCTTGATATTCCATGACATTTTTATGTTTCGCCTTTGTGGTCGGGTTAAAAAAATGGAGCATTCCACGAGTCAATCACGACCTCATCACGTAACAATATTCTTTCTCTTGTGTCAAGTCTAATGGCGCACCCTACTTGTTCCGGCCTCTCTCTCGTTCTTCTCGGCTTCCCTCAGTCGTTTCCACTCGCTGCGCACGCAAGGGTGGACATCCTTCTTGATGTAGATGCGTCCGTAGGTTTGGTCTTCCTCCTTCAGCTTCTTCGCTTTCTGAGCACACCGTCCCGAACTTGCTTGGTTTCCACCTCCACAAGGATAGGTCGTTTCCTGGTGCTGCGTCACGGCGACCCAATCTACGATGTCCTCGGATCCTCACCTCCTCGCCAATCACGCTCCAGATTTTCCTAATCTTGCTTTCGTCTGCCGTCGCGCCTGCCAGATCCTCGCCCTCGTCCGGAACTCCGAGGATGACGAGCTTGGTCTCTCGCTCGCGCCAGTCCACAGCCTCCAAGAACTGTTGCTGGTGTTTTATTACACTTG
>NC_091561.1:31783549-31788549 GCF_042767895.1 Penaeus vannamei | reverse complement strand
CTTTATTAATAACAAATTCACATGAGTGTAACACCTATCCAACACGAATTATAAAAAATCCTTTTAATATGTTATAACGTAACAAAACTCAGAAACAGAATATGCAACTTCAATAACCAATAACTTTTCCAGTGGGAATTGTTTTTACAAAGCTCCTTACTATATATATATATATAGATGAACATGTCAAAAAATTAAAGTTGTTGCTCTTATCTAAGTAATATTACTTGGAGATCTATCTGACACATATTCATACATTCATACATATTCATATGTGAATGAGTGCCATACTGTCAAACTGGAAAACATAATCAAGTGCAATGCTATAAAAACTTTATCAAGAACTTATATTCTCTCTCAACATCAAGCAAAGTAGAGAAAACATAAGCTAAAAATATCACTTCAATATGAATTCATAATCTGTAAGCTGGAGAATAATTTTGCATACTTTGAAAATCCCGGACATTTATAGATTTATGACCAATCAGTTATAAATTATTGCAATATTGTGATATTCTCTGACAACATTATAAAACTTACAGGGAATACCAATACACTATATTACAGAAATACACTACATGCCTTAAAGATAACTGTATCTGAGACCCAAGTGATTAATTATGGAAATTACTAATCAACAAAATCCCCTGTGTATCCTGTATTTACATTGTATTTTTAAAGGTCTGTTAATTTACAATTATGTGATATACAGCACTTGACTATAAAATTTTATAAAGAGACATATACAGCTCATTCTTTTTTCATGATAAAAAAAAAATCAACACAGAAAAGAGAGGTGAGATGAAAGAAAAATTGATCTTATAATCACAATAACTTTAAAATATATTTGAATATTCCTCATGCATATATTTTTTTGAGTATTTACAGATTGCTAAAAAGACTTTGATTACATTCTGCCTGAACCTCAGCAAATTTCTCTTCAAATGTCAACAATACTGCATTTATCAAATTGTTTTTTTATTTCACAACATAGTATGTGGTATTACCATATCCACTAATAAACTGTAGATTCAAGTGCCAAAAATAAATAATACCATTCATCTCAGCAACGGTCTACAGTCTTACATAAATCAAAAATATGTTCCTCCTGATAGCGGAAGAGTTATCTCTAAAGTCATGAATCAATAACAGAAAAGAGAGAAATTACGAGTTCCTAAAACTTTTCTTTAAATAATGACATCTGTTTAAATTCTGTTTTGTGTAAATAATAATTTCTTAAAATGAGAAAATTCCTTAACAACCTGTCTTTAGACATACAGGATAGGTATTATCATTCATTAGCTTAGTAAATAATTTGGCTGAGCAAAATGCCGCCCAAACTATATGTGTAAAATAAATACTTGTGTCATTGATGCATTTAGAGAAAATATAAAATGCTCCACTTTCTCTGTGAAAATAAGAATATAATCTTTTCTAAAGACCCCCTTCAAGGGAGATTAAATAAAAATTACCTTCCCAAGGTAAATGGATAAAAACAAACAGGATATTACACACATATGTCACTGGACAAATAATATATTCTTCTTTAATGCAATTCTAAAATGTGAGTTTGTGCTTTGTGTATAAATATAAACATTTTAACCAGGAATGAAAATCACACCAAGAAGCTGCCTCATAATTATTTTGTGTTTATGGGAAATGCATTAATACTTTTCATTAATACTTTGAAATGCATTGAAGTAAACTTTAATAAATACTTCCAATTACTATTTGAATACTAGATTTGCCCTCATGGTTATCATTAACCCTCTTGTTCAGAAAGACTGAAAAATGTTGCAAGAATACATCGTCATCCGATAATAAAAAATCTTATCTCTTTCTAAAAGATTACAACACTAAAGGAGATCTTATATAGCATGGGCTGATATCTTTTTGCATCAATCTGAAAATCTGATTATACAAGATTAATAAAAACACTCATAAAAGGCACTTTAAGTGGGCTCTGCCCACTTAGGATAAACATTCTTGGTCCCAATAGTATAAGTATATTGAGTCATCAGCATATTATGAGGCAAAGAACAGCAATTGGGATTTTTTTCATGCAACATCCTTTTCCTTCTTGTTTTCACTTTCTTCTCCCTTCTCTGCAGTAGCCTGGACAGCCTTAGCATCCCCATTGGCCATAGGAGGGTTGTATACCACCAGCTTCACCTGACGGTCCGTGTATTCCTCTCCAGCATTGTGAGCTTCTTCCAAGCAGTTGGTGGTGCGCCCACAACAAGGGCACTCCTCAATTTGAGAACGAATTGAATTCCGCATTTTCTGGGTAAAAAAACAAAAACAAAAACAAAAAGTCAGTCATGAGATATAATAATTAAGGAAATGGGCAGCATCCGCACTTTGCACTTCTGCTGTCTTTATCAAATCTAATAAAAACAAATATAATAAAAGCAATTATAGCAAATCTAATCTAAAATCTATTATAAATAGAATAGCTAGTTTCAGTAGAACATGAAATATGCAAAAAGATAAATCTGATTTACTCACCTCCCAGATATTAGATCCTTTGGCTTTAATAACTGCAATCACAGCAAAAATGGGAATTGGCAGAATGGAACATGAAGCAATTATCCATCCTATGCCAATTGCCCACCCTGGATACTTGTACTCCCCTTTATTGTATGTTGGTTCCTTGTAGTCCACAATTGAGAATATCCAGATTGCCTGTGAGGTAAGCAATGATGAACCAATTGCATAATAAAATTAAGTAACCAGTAGAATATACAAGTTATAAAAGTTATGGGTCTTCTTGTATCATTAATTTCATAATTTCTTAAGCCATGTAATATATAATAAAATCAGTCCATCTATTAGCCATTAGCTTATGATCGAGCTGAGAGTATAAAATGATAATATGAATACCAACTTACAAATATTAACACTGGAGCTGCAGCATACCAACAGAAGCGGAAATAAAGTGAAGGTTGTTTTCCAGTCATTTCCCGAAGATTTCTGGACAATCTGCCAGCCCCGTACACCCAAACCACACCAATTACTTCGAAGAAGGCCAAGTACATAAGAGATACAGCTGCAGCATAATAGTCAATTAGTTGGAAAAAGTAGATGCCACCCTGAAATGAAAAACATATACATGAGTTACAGAATAATGGTTATTATCTGACATACATCTACTAAAAGTTATCAAAATCTTTACTCAAGAAAAAAATATGTAGAAATGTTCAGAGTAGTAACTGCATAGATTGGATTGCAAAAACAATATCAGTACAATATTTGCATATCTGAACACTAATGTAATACAGATATAAATGCCAATGATAAGCTTACCTGCATTACATTTGGCAGACCAATTAGGAAAGAAATAAAACAGACGACCAAAACCAAAACTTCATGACGTCTCAAATACTTCTGAATCCATCTTGGAAAACCATCTTGGAGAGATGTAATTATAACCTGCAGGTATTATAAACTGTTAATTAGTTGTCAAGGAATAAGAAACATTTTACCATTATTTATCAGATTTAACAATCAATTTTCTCCTTTTCCTCTGTCTATATGTGTTGGGTGGTGGGATGAAAGGGTAGGTGGGTCGCTGTGGAAGCGTGGGTAAGCAAGAGGGGAAGTGGGTGATAGATGAGTTGATATCCCTGGAGGAGTGGTTGGGTTGGTATTTAGGTGTGTGTATGGTTGGGTAGGTGTTTGGTATGTGTGTGTGGGTGGATGAGTGGATGGATGGGTGTTTGAGTGAGGGGGTAGGTCAGTTCGAGTTGATGTAGGTGGGTGTATGGGTGTATGTGGGTGGGATTGGATGAATAGATGGGTGTTTCAATGCATGTGGGTGGGTGTTTGGGTGCATGTATGTGTACTCATACATTTATGTACAATTTATTCATTCACATATTTTCATGTGAGTTTATATTAGAACCAAGCTCACCTCCACTGTAGCAAATTGAGAATCAAGGCCAAGGATCAGTAACATGAAGAAGAACAGGATTGCCCACAGGGATGCGTAAGGCATCTTGGCCAGGGCTTGCGGATAAACCATGAACACCAGTCCCGGTCCTAGGGGTCAGAAACATTTGAAGTTATTTCTCAGTACATCCTCTAACCCTCCCACTCCTGTACACTTACACTCATTCACTCATCCACTCATATTCACCCACACTCTCTGATTAATCACCCACTATCTCTCTCTCACTCACCCAATCACACAGGCTCACTTGCCCACCCTCTTTGTTTCTCTTACCCACTCTCTCACTCACTTACTAACTCACTCACCCACTCTCTCTCTCTCTTTCTCTCTCTCTTTCACTTGCCCACTTTCTCACTCACCCACCCACTCTCTGATTCGCTCTCTCTCATATACCTACTGACATTCACTCACTCATATTTTCTCACTGACTCACCCACTCTCACTCAATCACTTACCCACCCATCTCTCTCTCACTCACTCACCTACTCTCTTTCATACACACACACCCCTTCTCTCACTTCCTCCTACACCTACTCTAATTCACTCATGCATACTCTATCACTGACTCACCCACTCTCACTCATTCACCCAAGCATACTCACTCACTCTCACTATTCACCCACATACAATAACCCATTCAATTTCTCTATAAATGATCGTTTTTATACATACCTTGTGCAACGACATCATCAACATCCTTGCCCTGTTCAAGTGCTATGTTCCCAAGCGTTGAGAAAACAATCATCCCGGAGAGCAGTGATGTAAATGAGTTTGTGAGACTGATGGCCCAGGTGTCTAAGACGATGTTGTTGTTGAACTTGTTGTATGAAGAGAAGGCAATCAGCGATCCAAAAGCGATACCAATACTGTTGAAATTTTGGGCAGCTGCATTGACCCACACCTGGCAAGAAAATGAAAGAATTTGGTAAACCATTTGTGGATATGACTTTGAAAACAATATGGCACATTAATACTTCACATAAACTCCCAATGTTCTTTGTTTTTACCTCAGCTTTTCCTAGGAGCTCCCATCGAGGACTGAAAAAAT
>NC_091561.1:31755353-31757853 GCF_042767895.1 Penaeus vannamei | reverse complement strand
TATATATATATATATATATATATATATATATATATATATATATATGTATGTATGTATGCATGTATGTATGTGTTTATATACATATGTATGTACACATATATACATATATATATATATATATATATATATATATATATATATATATATATGTATATATATATATATATATATATATATATATATATATAGTGTTTGTTTTGTATGTGTGTTTGTGTGTTTGTTTGTTGATGGCAAACACAGGAAAGCTATTTGTTCATATATTTCCGCTTCGATATATATATATATATATATATATATATATATATATATATATATATATATATGTATGTATGTATGTGTTTATATACATATATATATATATATACATATATATATATATATATATATATATATATATATATATATATATATATATATATAGTGTTTGTTTTGTATGTGTTTTTGTTTGTTTGATTGTTTGATGGCAAACACAGGAAAGCTAACTATTTGTACATATATTTCCGCTTCGATCCCGTCCTCCTGCCGCCCCTTCCCGCAGGCCCTCCGCCCCTGCCTCGCATCCCCGGCCGCGCAGCCCTAATGAATGCCGCAACATGCCGCATTTTCCCGCCAACGTGCCTTTATAGGAGCCGGCCGCCTTGTCTCCCCGTAGAACACGTCTTATTTCGCATCATCTGTCCAGCACAGGGGAGAGCGGGGAACCTTTAACCCGGGACGTGGAAGCTTATGTATATACAGCACGAGATCCTGCATTTACGGGGCTCGAGCTTGTTTAAACGGAAGGGGAAGCCTGTCAATTCTGCGCCTGGATCCAGCGTGTGCTTCCCAAAATCAATAACATACAACTCCTTGATCTTGCATATATGTTGTGCAACCCTGTATCATTTTCTCAATATATGCTCTAACGAAACGAGGTCCTTTCAACACCTAGCCTATAGTTGGAGATCTTTGCATGCAACAAGAAACCAGTTTATGGTTTTGATTTACACTTTTATTTATATAGCAAGTGATATGAAAACAAGCAGCTACAATTTTACAAATATCTCTTATTCGAAGCTCCACTACATTCCCATAATAGTCAGCCTCCAAAGCAACAAGGAACCTGATTGCACACCAAGAAAGCCGTCGTCCGCGTGGCTTCGTGGATTACACTGATCAATTCCTGGATAATAACGTTCGATCAAATCTAACCCGATGTAAAACCTCTCTTAGATTGGCTTTTCGTCTGTCTTCTTATGATATAATTTATGTTAAATGTGATGATACTGGCCACCATTCCTGTTACGTGTCATAAAGCAGACCCATCAACTTATTCATATATTCATAAAGAAACAAAATGGCTGCTTGGAAGGCATCATTAAGGAAAGAGAAGCGACGGCCAACTTTATGAGAAATCTCATCCCTCTCACTCGGCCGCGCCAGACATTTATCGAAATCAACTTGAGTTTTAAAGATCTAAATCAACTCGTTGTGCTTAAGAATATGATAAAAGTCGAATGTCATAGAGCTGAATATCACCAAATAAATGAATATGACTTCAGCGATGAATTAACAAAACAACCTTCAATTTACTCAACGGTCTTTGGTGCGAAGTATTGTGAAAAGCGTCGTTTCGTACTGAAAATTTCTGTTTGTATGTTCATCTCACATAAGGGGAGGAGTTTGGACAATCACTTTCCTAAATGATATGTCATTTCCTCCGACAACATGCATAAGGGCGCTTGATATATGTGATCTTGGAGTATTTTGAGTCTTACGGATTCTGCAGTGAATACACAAGGGCTTGAGTATTAGCCACCGGTAATGTTTTTTTTCTTTTTCTTTTCTTTTCTTTTTCACTCCCCCTATGTCTCTCTTCCTCTCTCCCTCACCCTCTCTTTCCCTCCCTTTATTTCCTCCTCCTTTTATTCCAGACATGCAAATCATCCATAATTTCCGCTTCTTGTATTTTCTCTATTGACTAGTGGTGCGTCACTCACTCACTCACTCACTCACTCACTCTCTCTCTCTCTCTCTCTCTCTCTCTCTCTCTCTCCCTCTCTCTCTCTCTCTCTCTCTCTCTCTCTCGCTCGCTCTCTCTCTCTCTCTCTCTCTCTCTCTCTCTCTCTCTCTCTCTCTCTCTCTCTCTCTCTCTCTCTCTCTCTCTCTCTCTCTCTCAAAGGAAGCGGTTTTCATCTCCATCTTCGACCGGCGATCGTAAGGAGCTTATGGATTTTCTTTTCCTTGAAAGCGGGGCAGTTGACGGCGCGGGGGGGGGGGGGGGCGGATAAGCCTAATTCATTCGGGGGTGGGGGTGGGGGTGGGGGATGGGGAGGGGCGTCAATTTGACATCTCGTTTCAAAGAAAAAAGGGTTTAAAAATGGTCTCAAATAAGAGCACTCTTAAACATGATGCCATTTATCATTATACACACACACACACACACACACACACACACACACACACACACACACACACACACACACACACACATATATATATATATATATATATATATATA
>NC_091561.1:31697248-31702248 GCF_042767895.1 Penaeus vannamei | reverse complement strand
TATATATATATATATATATATATACGCATATGTGTGTGTGCGTGTTTGTGTTTGTGTGTGTCTGCATGTTTTACGCAGAAAAATAGCAAGCTAGACAGGCAGATAGATGAATAAATAAGCACATTTTTTCCTTCTCCCTGACTTTTCTTCCTGTTCAAATTATCTTCTCATACAACTCTCTGTCTCCCATCGACTCCCTCTCGACTCGCTTCACTGATTCCTTACCTCCCCCCCCCCCACCTCCTCCCCAACCTCCCTTCTATTCACTCACCTATTCCCCTCCTTTGCCCCTACCCTCTTCTCCTTATTTTTTCTATCGCCTTCTTCCTCTTCCTCTGACTGCCCTTTCTCTCCTTTTCTCCTCCTTCGTAGCATATTTTCTCCCTTTCCTCCTTCTTCCTCCTCCCCAACCTCCCTCTTGTTCTTCCCCGCCGTTTCTCTCTCTCATACCCCTCCTCCTTTCTCATCTCCTCTTCCTCCCCCTATTCCCCCTCCTACTTCAAACTCTCCCTTCTCCTCCCCATTTCTCCCCTACTCTCCCTTCTCTACCCCTCCTTCCTTCTCTTCAACCTCCTGCCTATCCCCACTATATCCTCCTATTCTATCCCCTCCTCTTTCTCCACCAACCCCCCACCCCCACACTTCCTCCCCCTGTTCACCCTAACACCTCAACACCCCATTATTCTCCCCCTCCCACCCCTCACCCCCCTCCTTTTCCCCCTCACACCCGTCCTCTCCCCCCTCCTGCCTCCCCCTCCCGCCCTCCTCCCCCCCACCTCGTCACACCTGTGGAGGTAAGGAGGCGGAGAGAAAGAGATGGAAAAGATCTTAACATCAGCGAATTAAATTGGTCAGTTCTTATTTTGGACGTGATGGAGCTGTGGGTGGACCGGGGGAGGGAGGGGGTGGGAGGAGGAGGTGGAGGAGGAGGAAGGAGGAATTAGGAGAGGGAGGCACATGTGGAGGAGGGAGGAGGAGGTGGAGGAGGAGGAAGAAATGGTGTTGGTGGTGGTGGTGGAGGAGGAAGAGGTGGAGGAGGTGGTGGTTGTGGTGGTGGTGATGGAGAAGGAGGCAAATGCTGCTGATGAAGATGATGAGAAGGTAGAGAAGTACAAAAAGAAGAAGAAAGAAAGGAGGAATACCTAGAGGAACAAAAGGAACATGGAATAGAAGTAGAAGAAAGAGACAAAAAAGAAGAATGAGGAGGAGAAAAATAATAACAATAAGATTTGTGGGGAAGAGATGGAGGAAGACGACGATTTCAGGAAGAGGGAAAAGGTTAAGAGGGAGAGAAGAGGTGGGTGAGAGGGGGAGATGACAGGAAGGGAGTGGTAGAGAAGAACAAGTTGAGGTGGAGGAGGAGGAGCAACAGGAGGTAGAGAAGGAGGAGGAGATGGAGGATGGTGGAAGTGGGAAATATATCCGCCCTTCCCTCTCTTCATAACGCAGTCAATTATTTTTTTTCTTCCTCTTACTTTCATCATCCTTTCTTTCATCTTCCCCAAACACCCTTTTTAATATAACCCTCAGATTCGCAATCCAGCTTCAGATTAGTTCTTGCGAGAGTCCCCTGTTATTTATGCAGTCACAGTTCGCAATAATAACCATGATTGATAACGCAATGAACTATGAAATATAGAGGGACAATAAACTATTCCCATTAGATTAAAATTTCTCAAACCTGGTCCCTAAAGCTCGCCCTCAACCTGTAATAACCACTTGTAAATGTGCGCGCCTCGGACTTGTAAACGAATAAGGTACGCTGCGGGGGGCTCGAACCCAGTCTGACACGGCACTCCACTCCACACCCGAGCTCTTAAGACACACCTCACACTCCCTTCTCTCCCTCCCTCCTTCCCTCCTTCTCCCCTTCCCTCCCTCCCGAGTGCACGGTGCGGGTATCTTGAAAAGGCCATCTTTACGCTCGTATTATCAAATCAATCACATAATCTCGATCGAAAATCCTTCAATACCCATGGAGAGTTTATAAGCCCGTGTTACAGAGGCTATGAGAGTTCGATCCCAAACCATGAAGGACGCTAAGGTGCAATATTCTTATACCTGAAGGACCAGGGGGTAGATGGTCCCCACATTGTAGCGTTCGTTAAGGGCTGAGCAACGTTATATCCTAACAAGACGAGGGTTGAAGCGGACGAAACATTATGGTAGAGCGAGGGGAACGTGTGCCAAATACAACTGACAATTTTCAGGGTAAACGCAGCGCAGTGTATGGTTTAAGATCCATCATATATCTAATATAGACATTCTGCCGCGAAAAAAATCATCAGCCTTATGTTAGAAATGCCATCATGTTTTGGCGCGAAACAGGCCAGTCGGATTAATATTCATGAGGCGTTGCGGAGAAATTCCTGTTTAATTGAAAGGACGAGGGGGTTACGGCTCTCGAAACCTTTCTCAGTGACTCGGGTCGTGTTCGAGACTCCGCTGTCGGGCTTCGGAATAAACGTTACGAAGCGCCACTGAAACACCTTGAGCTCGGGTGTTGTCTGGTGTTTCAGATGCTTCGAAACTTTGATGCTGTTTTAGTATCGCGCAATATGTACGATAAATCGAAGGTTCGCTCTCTCTCTCTCTCTCTCTCTCTCTCTCTCTCTCTCTCTCTCTCTCTCTCTCTCTCTCTCTCTCTCTCTCTCTCTTTCTCTCTCTCTCTCTCTCTCTCTCTCTCTCTCCCTCTCTCCTTCCCTCCTTCTCCCTCTCTCTCATTTCCACAACCCGCGAACCAAAGACATTGTTATCAAATATACTAAGAGAAAACAAAGCATGAAGAAATGGTTGTACTTTGTTTTGTTCATTTACATATGCGTATCCGAAAAAACAATCCCAGTTGCCAAAAACAAATATGACGAAATCTTTGTTATTGGTCCGAAATCTGAACAAATGATTGATGACTCTTGTGAAATACCAATTCTGTAAATGACATCCATAGACGTGAGGCAGAAACTTTGATTGATTGATAGCTAGTCATATAGCATCCCACGGTTTTATTAATATACACGTCAGCATATGTATTTGCACTCCCGAGGGCGCAATCATACACACCCACTCCATAGACCCGCACACATACCCAAACACACACAAAGACATCCATACACGTACACACACACAGGCGCTTGGTTGTTTACATTTCGAAATGCAATTATTTATGAATACACAGAAGAACTCACTTTCAGGTTTGTCCCAAGTGTTTACAAAACCGTGAATATTTCAACAACCGGAACACAAGAAAACCTTAAACTTCAATCTCAGTTATCCACAGACAGATTCATAACCTGCCTAAGATAACACTAACCATCAAATAAGAGAATAAAAAAGAAGAAAACGGAACTAGAAAACCGAAAAAAGAATAAAAATAACGGAACTCCGAGCTTTATTACGCACGCTTCGGCCCTCAAGCTCGCGGCCCTGCACCGCGATACCGGAGTCGCCGCCATCATTAGCAAAGCCGAAAATAACCATAAATCCATCAGCGAGAAGAGGAGAAATATCATTAAGTGATACTTCAAGTCTGTTAGTATGCTCAGAAAATAGGGCGGTGGGCGAGTTTATTGACAGAGGAAGACGATCCCCGTTCTGTTGGCGCGCGTGGAGAGGAGGCGGCGCTGGGAGGCTCGCAATTAGGCTCTGCTGCTCGCGGGACTCACCTGGGCGACGCGGCCTGCTCGCCCCGGGGCACTGGCGCCTTCAGGAGACGGAAGAGAAGGCATATAGAGAGAACGTATAGAAAAGAGACAATATAAATTAACCTAACTGCACGAACACACATATATATGTGTGTGTGTGTGTGTGTGTGTGTGTGTGTGTGTGTATGTATATGTATATGTAAATATATATATATATATATATATATATATATATATATATATATATATATATATATATATATATATATATATATATGTATATATATATATATATATATATTTATATATATATATATATATATATATATATATATATATATATATATATATATACATTTTATATGTATATATATATATATATATATATATATATATATATATATATATATATATATATATATATATATATATATAAACACACAAACAGGAATCTTCCAACGAATCTATGAAAATGCTGTTACTCTATTATCATCCTTTTAAAAATAATGATGGTAATTATAATGATAATAGGAGTAATGCAAACAAATTAACAATAGTAATAGATGAATAACAATAACGAAGATACTAGTATTAATAATAATAACAATGGTAATTATAATAACAACAGCAACAACAATAATAATGATAATGTTAATGAAGACAGTAATAACAGTAGTAGTAAAAGCAGCAACAGCAGTAATGCTATCTTTGTTATTTCTATCATTATTATCATTATCATTGTTATCATTATCATTACTATCATTATCATTATTATTGTCATTATCATTATCATTATTATCTTTATCATTGTTATCATTACCATTAGTGTTATCATCATTATTATCATTGCTATCATAATCATTATTACCATCATTATTATTATTATTGATTTTATTATCATTTTTGCCATTATCATTAGGATCATCATTATTATCACAATTACTATCATTACTATTATTACCATTGTTCTAATAATTGTATAATCACTGATATTGTTATTATCAATATTATTATCATCCTCATCATCATCATCACCATCATCATCGCCATCGTTATCGTCATCGTCATCACCATCATCATCATCTTCATCATCATCATTATCACCATCATCGCCATCATCATCACATCGCCATCATCATCATCATCATCGCCATCGTTATCGTCATCATCGTCATCACCATCATCATCTTCATCATCATCATCATCTTCATCATCATCATCATCACCATCATCGCCATCATCATCATCATCACATCGCCATCATCATCATCTTCATCATCATCATCACCATCATCGCCATCATCATCATCACATCGCCATCATCATCGCCATCATCATCATCCTCATCACCATCATCAT
>NC_091561.1:31654748-31657248 GCF_042767895.1 Penaeus vannamei | reverse complement strand
ACCTACCGATTCAAAAAGAACAAAAAAAATGTAAAAATGAGGGTGAAAAGGCAAACCTTCATTTCCCTATTTTCCATTCACACTATATTGCACTCAAACGCTATTCAAAAAGCCTAACGAAATATAACAGCAGGAAAGAAATCCAGTATCAGGCCCTATCTTGAACGAATAACACAAAGTTTATCGGTCGTATTCTTTGCATGCATGTTATTTCCCATCGTCGCAGTCAGTGCCTTTGGCCATGACAGAAGCTCGGTCTTTATCTTGAATTAATCCTACCGTGAACACAATAGAGAGGACCCAGTATTAGCATAATATTTCTTCACGCAGACTCGAAAACACGTTGTCGCCGAACTATAAATATTATCAAAGTGACTCTTTTCTCTGTGCGCTCGTTGAATGTGCAGATCTACGGTATTGCGTTGCAAATCAGTGTTTAACAATTCTCAAAGAACCGGATAAAACAGCTAACACTGGATTTAAGAGATGAAGGAAAGCGGGAATAGAAATTAATCATTTTCCGAGAAGTAAACAATCAATATTTTGCACAACTGCTTGCAGTATCCCTTTTCAACACATTATGTCGAGGCAGAGAAACTTAAGTATCTGCTTCTATCACGCTAGTTACAAAGAGTGAGTCATATAGTGAATTAGCATTCCAACAGTATCTTATGACCATGTATTTAATTAAAGCATAAATTGCTTCTTTCTGTCAGATGGGATAATGGAAAGTAAGATGTGTCGAGGAGTAACTGTGAGAGAGTGAACGAATGAATAAAAAGCGAGAGGTTATTGCCAAATGAATATACTGTAAAGTCATCAGCCAAGTTGATTATAGATCTACTACATTCCTCTCATTCTCACCAACGAAGAATCATGACCGAGAAAGATAGACAGATTGATAGATAGATAGATAGCCAGCCAGATAGATACACAGATATGGAAAGAGGAATGATTCATTGTATGACCAAAGTAGGGGCGTGTGTGTGTGTGTGTGTGTGTGTGAGAGAGAGAGAGAGAGAGAGGGGTAGACAGAGTAAAAAAGGGTAATAGTGGAATAACAAACTTCCTAATCCGCATCCTACGGTAATCCCTTCCCATGAACTCATGCCAGTGATCCCCCCCCCCGCGACCTTCCCCCCTACCCCCACCCCCTACCTCGCCATCCACCATCAGCTCCAGCAATAATTACTCTGGCCTGCACCTCACTGGCAGCAAATGAGCTATATAAATTTAAGTCGGACCTTAACCTGACGCCAACACGAAAAAGCTGGGTTATGGAGCACGAAAATGTATAGTCATTAATGGGTTTTGAGTCGTGTCCCGGCCGCCAATGGGGAGACGTTACGGTTGCCAGTTGCAGCAGCTCTGGGCCCTGGACGACTAATTGCGGCAATGTATAGCACTGTGTCGGGTGGCATTAACCTTGCTAAGAGTGTCTTTGTGGCAGCAGCTCTTGCCTCCCGTGCCCAATGGAGCAAATGCGAGCCAGGGAGCTTTCTGGCGAGTGTTACTTATACCATACAAAAGCCCTTGAAGTCGTAGTGATTACATGCATTTGGGACATTTTAGAGTAGGGCCCGACGTACTGAGGGGGATATACTTATGGTTTGATTAAAATCACCAACCGACAACTCTCTGAGAAAACGATTAATTCCGGGTTCATTATAAATCATTTTAAGGCAATAAAGGTAGTAGCAACAGCTAAGTGGCGGCCGGTAAGCCTATCCCTTTGGCCAACGAAATTAATTTTAGATAGTTTCCTACACGCGCTTTCGTTAAACAGCTTTACTAGTATTCCTCACGATAATTTCTTGATGATAATAATTACTCCAAAACTGCTGTCAAATATTTTTCAGAAAATTAGGAAGGGAAATATTAGACAAACAATTATGATGATGAAGAAATAAATAATATGGGTTGGCCGGTTGGCAACGAGACTAAATTAGCTGTTTTACGCTCATTAACTGGCCCTCATCATAACTCACTGGGGCAGCGCAGCTCTGGCAAATTGCTACTTCCACGCTCTGCTATATCTCCATAACAATTTACTACTTACAGATTTATTCGTCTGTTCCTTCTCTACCATTAAGACCATTCTAATACAAATGACTTACGTGACCAGAGCAAAGGAAGCAAACGAACGCAATAGAGACTTCACAAAATGTATTTTAACCCAACACTTCATCGCTTGAAGACCCACGTCCTCTGAGGCTGGTTCACTCTGCGCGGGGAAGTGATGAATGAACAGTTTGGGAAGCTTGATAAGAGTAATTATGTAGGTAAAACGGTGGGGTTGTTGGCGGTGCACAATGGAGGCTACTTTGTTTAGTGTTATTGCAACTTTCGTCTATATTTCTAACGTTGCTTGTTTTCTCTCTGGTGTGTTTATTTTCCTTTCTTTCCTCTGGGAAAACATGTCCCTCGGGTTCGCAGTGCTTCGTACTCAGTTTGATTAATATTCATCTGATATTGTGCTTAAAACGAAGGCTCGTTCAAC
>NC_091561.1:31644748-31647248 GCF_042767895.1 Penaeus vannamei | reverse complement strand
TCATCAGGGCCGCCATGGAAACCTACAGCTCTTGGTAACAGGCCGCACGGTGAAGAAAACGACTACATGCAGATGGGATACATTACAGAACTTCATCAAAGGAAGGTTGAATAAACGACATCGTTAATGTCGCCTCCAGTATATGGAGAAATATCTAGATTACCGGGGAAGAGTGATAAGGATACAGAACAATGCAATGGAGATGCACGGAAAGAACCATTGCTGGATGAAATAAAAGGTGTAAATGTCATTAACTTTTTTCCACAAATCAGCTTATTTCAATTTGCGACATGTATATTTGTTCTAAATAATAGTGTCCTATACATCATATTTCATGTTCAGATTCTATATTATTATTTATTTTTCACTTATGACAGACGAATTATCTCTGAAACGGCGAGGAGTGACAACGTGACCTGTCATATGTGGGGGTTGGATCTTCCTGCATGATGTTGGCGCAACAGGGGGAATGCAACTCAGACAAATTTATCGAATTGTTATAAAAACAAATCTCCCATCAGTACGTTGTTATTATATTCGTGCAGGATAACTGCCCTTTACAGACGTCTAGGTCAGTTACGAAATTGTTCCATGACTGAAACCACCTGGAGGTCCTTCGATGGCCAATTAAGGCATGAGGCTCAAACCCAGTGAAAAATGTTTAGGTGAATGTTGCCAGTGTTTGGGAAACGGCTAATGAAACGGCCTCCCGACAGCTAATAGATCATGCCAAGAGGAAATGGGAAGCGTCGAGGAGGAAATCGATACGTTGCAAGAACAGCACGCCATCTCAGTCTCGGGGATTAGGCACGGGTTGAATAACAATGCATTGTTCTTGTTATGAACATGGATAGCCACAGTATTTGTCTTCATTTCTACGGTTAATGACATTTTTCCTTTAAGCTTAAACCATAGTAAAAATATTACTTCAAGTAATTAGCATCCCCAATTAGTCGTTTCACTGAAGCCCCCATCCTCTAAGAAAAGAAGAGAAATATATATATATATATATATATATATATATATATATATATATATATATATATATATATATATATATATATGTATATATATATATATATATATATATATATATATATATGTATATATATTAAGTCTTAACTACATGCTATGGCGTTTTGCACGAGAGGGGATTCAAAATGTGTATGAAATATAGGATTCTATATGAAGTGTTAAACAACAACAGTTCTTTCACATACAGCATATGATGAGGCGCCCGTGAATTTATATTAACCCTACCACGGTTTTGGCGTTTATTTGATATTCTAGAATTATTATAGAGTAGCTTATTTTCTGGTTACTGAACACGTGTTTGGACCTGACGAAAATAAATATTAAAGGCACTTTTATTAGATCATATTCATATCAAGATTATATATAAGAACTTTTCATACGATATTGTGATCAAGGACAAGTATGCCAACTTTTTCTACATATACAATTATACTGTAAACAGACAGAAAGATAGCTGTATAAATGTCAAACAAAACTGGCTATTTTATCAAAAAGAAAAATAGATAATAATATTTTTCATATATCAGATATTTGCTACTCATCCTCCTTGGAACCACCTAACTAATAACTGCTCAAGTTGAAACAAGCAAACATGTATTTTCTTGCATATCTGTTCGAATGTGGATGCGTCTCCTAGAAATGCCAAGACTTACGAAATAATAACAGCAAAAAGTATGATCAGATTTTAGCACAAGATTCAAGACATTCAGAATAACCGAAAAGAATTATGCATACTGTTTTATAACTCATCACTTAGTGTTGACTTCGTACTTCCAGAGGCGCTACACACGTAAACGCACAAACATACACAAACATACGCACACACGCACAATGACGAAGCATCTGCACATTCTATAATGAAAAATATAATGTAGCATGGCTAATGTTTATTGAATAAGTGTTTGGTTCTGGCAAAATGGAAAAATAAAACTATCGCTTTAATAAAGGGATTAGCCGCTACTAGATGGTGCAGCTTCGAGTATTTACAAAGGTATTTTGCACAATTTTTGTTTGATTTTGCTGCCATACATAGATGTTTAAAGCATAAAGCGTCTTTCGTGTGTCAAGATATATGCAGTTAAAATTATTGATATTTTTTTGTGTTAAAAATATGGGGAAATCCTGCTGCCCCGCCATAGGTGTCACCATTCGATAAACAAAGAATTCTAGGATATCGCATTTGAAGAATACCCACTACAAAGTCAACGATAACTGATATTACATATTTCATTATCATTTTTTTGACAAAAACGAAAGATTCTATGACTTATTTAGTTTCAAAATATTCATTAATACATTCATTGGTTATTTATATTCAACCAATCTTCTTATTTAGTGTGGCCGAGTAAGTATTACTGAAACATAATACCGCAACTGCACGTACATATATGTACCTGTCTATCTACCTATCAGTCTATGCGTGTTTGTGTGCGCGCGCGCGTATACGTATATCCAATCACACTGC
>NC_091561.1:31632248-31634748 GCF_042767895.1 Penaeus vannamei | reverse complement strand
GGCCAGCCCACGCCAAGCCCACACTCTCCCCCACACTCCCACACTCCCCCCCCCCCACACACACACACGCCCACGCACTAAACCCTCTCCTCGTGCGAGCTCGCCTGTAATCTTCGGGAAGTTCTGACAGCCACGGCGCCCTCGTGAGCCCGATAAGCAATGTATAGGAAACAAGGCCATCAATTTAGACACAATGTGGGCGGCTTTCGGGCGTGATGGCGAGCGTCAGTCGCGGCGAAGAGGCCATTCATTTTCCTCTTTTGTAGAGTGGGAAGTGATACCAACTTTGCAGCGGGAGTCTGTAATATTATATAAGGGAAGACAATGAGACATGATAGCGCAGCCGAGGTCGTGGAGAAGTTACGGGCGCGGTGGGCGGCATGGGCGTGATGCTTGGGTTAGCAGTGGGCGTGGTGGAGCCTCACTCTCGGCTCGTTGTAAGCGGCGGCAAACGTGAGTCCTGCTCTCGGCGTGGGCGAGAGAGGTGTCAATACACTATATTGGGAAAGGAAATTATCTTTCAGAAGAAGGTGTCAGGGGAAGCTGTCATCTTTTGACTTATCGTCACCCAAAGGAACAAAGATGTTTGCGTATGTGTACAAGGTGTGTAGATGTAAGTGTAAATGCGTCGATATCATAAACTCTCTTTCACTATGTGTGTGTGTGTGCATATTTGATTATTGTTTACTAAATAATACTTTACTATATACAAATGTATCCTATCAAACGGTTGTCCACTGCACTTATATATAGATAAATACACAAATGTATGAGTGTTTGTGTGCATTTTTGTTTGCGCGCGCGCGCATGTATGTGTATATGTGTATATATATATATATATATATATATATATATATATATATATATATATATATATATATATATATAAATAAATATATGTATATATATAAATATATGTATATATATAAATATATGTATATATATGTATATATATATATATATATATATATATATATATATATATATATATATATATATACGCGTGTGTGTGTGTCTGTGTGCGTGTGTGTGTGTGTGTGTGTGTGTGTGTGTGTGTGTGTGTGTGTGTGTGTGTGTGTGTGTGTGTGTGTGTGTGTGTGTGTGTGTGTCTGTGTGTGTGTGTGTGTGTGTGTGTGTGTGTATTTATATAAATACATACATATATCTATGTGTGTGTGTGTGTGTGTGTGTAGAAGTAAAGAATGTAACAACATCCTAAAGAAATATATCTCCAGATCTAGATATGACAAAGAATATGTAAGGAGCGAAATTGACAAGGGGAGGAAATAAAAGAATAAAAAAAAGAATCGTAAGCCAAGGCCGGAGTCGAGGGCGTCCGAACACATCCCTCTTACCTTTACGGGCCTGGGCGGAGTCGAGTCGGAATATTTGTGAAATGTAACGAATTTTGAAGGGGGTGAAACAATGGTCCATCAGGTAAGTGTTTGCCAGCATGTAATTAGCTTTTGTTTTAACACAAACAACGTTAATGATCAGTTAACAATGGTCGTTTTACAATGGCCAGAGGCGTGGGCTTTTCGGCGGGGTTGTTGTTGTGTGCGAGTTCTTTGTTGTAATGCATTTTCTCACTCGTTTTGGGTTATAGTGATCTGGGTGTGAATTGAGAGGCGCACTTTGCAATTACGCTTCTTTATCGCTCATTCTGAAACCGAACATCGAAATTAGGAGAAGGAAACTCGGCGAGAGGATAAACGCCGTGCAATCAGCGCCGATAATATAGACAATCCGCTCCTTATTTATTGAATCATTCGTTGAAAATATGCTCACGTTCCGACGCCAGATTCCAATCGGGAGACGGAGAGGGAAAATCCAGACTAAACACATACCCCGAATTGGAAAAGAATCGCGTACGGGCTACTTGAGCTAATTAATGGGTTCACTAATTACATGGTGTGCCTTTAATTACTAAACTGCTTGGACGAGCGGTGTACTGAAGGGCACCTACTTAATTGGCCCCTTTGACCCTAAATCACACGACCGGCGGGACCTCGGCCACGCGTTCTTACCAAAAGCTCTTCTCATTCATTGTAAACATTTTCGTATTAATCCATTCTCAAGTATGGCATCGTCTACTTATTCGGGTTATTTTTTATATCAAATGCTTGTGTGATATTCAAAAGCGAAGTACGTACTTTTTCCTCTCACTCGCCTTCTTCTATGTATTCTTTTTCTTGAAAATACCGAACTCGATAACTGTTATCTGGTTCATCTTCAACTCCATGCATAGTCTACACCCTCTCCACATCGGGTAATGTTACCTATACTTACCAAAAGGATACCATCTATACACTCACATTTCAGCATCTATTGAACCACTCTCTGCATAACTTTCCTCTACTGCGTATGCAAAATTGCTTCATCTAGACCATTTATTTATTCAGCACATTCAGTTCTACAGCAATATATATTTCTTAATATGTCCTTAACAAACCAAACATTCATGTATGTCCACATCATAATTAGATATTTTGTACTATCA
>NC_091561.1:31622248-31624748 GCF_042767895.1 Penaeus vannamei | reverse complement strand
GGCGAAGATGGGAGAGATAAAGAAACTGGGAAGGTTATCACGCTCTTCGCTTTGTTTTAGCAAATGTCGAGATATTTACAAGGGAGGTGTTCCAAGAGTGAAATCGCAATTTTATCCTTATAATTGCTTCCTGCCTCTATCTTTGACCTATAATGTATGTCCAAATTACGATTAAATTTCCTGCTAGTAGCTCGTACTTCGGAATGTCGACGACGTTTCAGTTGATTCGCTTAAAGTCTCCATCGCCGAACTCTGTCGCAGTCAGAATCCCTTTACGACCGCACATGCCCAGCACCACAATTCTAACAAAAACCCTTCAAGGTGTTTAGAATCACTGGCTAAACTAATCTATTCCCAATTCCCCATTAAGCACACAGTGTTTCTGTGATCCCCGGCGATGTATTGCTGTAAAGTCTGCAGACAACAACTCTCATATAATGGTTTTGATCGGTTTGCATAGACAGGCAATGAATTATACGAGTGGAGCCGTCATAAAAGTGCCATGGAGGCATAAATCCCTCGTTCGGATTGGAAATATATACTCTTGAATACCATCTTTGCTAGTTTAAATCGTATATAATACCGCGCTTTAGATACTTTATGACGCAAGTGCCTCATTCGCTTCCCCATAAATCTTGTTTATGCTTCGATGATTCATTATTGGAATAAGAAAAGGAGGAGAAAGAGAAAAAATCCCCAAAGAACGAACAGCGAGGTGTTGATTCGTGCGGGCAGAGCAGGCCGAGCCGGCGTCGGGAGGGCCGGTCCTCGCCGATGAATAAATGCATTCTGTTTGACGGACGTCGGCCCAGGGTCTCCGGTCTTGTAATTCCCGTGTAATGGGTGTGGGCAGAGAAAGCCAGGCCGCCCATTAGCTCCAGGCCGCCCATTAGCCTGGTCACGGGCGGGAGCGAGCGAGGCAGAGAGCGGCGAAAGAAACTGTAAATCTGACGAGAGGAACTGTCAGCGGCGCCAACGTTCGTGTAGTGAACGGCAGTAAATTTTCATTTGTCTTGTAACTTCTCGAGACATGTTGAGATGCGGAGGGACGTTGGCCGTTGACTTACGGCGAGATACAGTCACTGGGCTCGTCTCGCTTTATTGTTGCAGAGAAAGTGCAGCGAAGGGCGAGCTCATTTGCGCTCGAGGGGCGTTCGAACGCAGCTAAGTGGAAATCATAGTAGAATTCGTATGCAACTATTTTTCTAGTATTTTTATTTTACATGTCACTGCTAATGACGATAAATGAGGATAATTTTGCAATCCGAATATTGAATTGATATTTACCATTACAAAATCGCTTCTCTACATCCGCCCCGATAAAGTAATGAATCAATGAGGCCTTCGAAGTAATCGTGTATTTCTGATTTTTTATCTACATTTTTTTGTAAGGGGTGGGGGGGGGGATAGACCGCCAGTTCCAATGGAATGTTCTCAAGAAGACACAGACAATTGAGAATAATTTGTACATGCTTTCCTATTTATATCTCACAGTTTTGTCTCGAAACTTACCTTGGGGACAAAAACGGAAATGCATTGGCTACTCTATAAAAGTCAAATCTGTGATAATTATCTTCCCCTGATTCTCCATTTTTTTCTTTTCTTTTACATTTTGTTTTAAGGCTCCTTTTATTATAACAATCTTTATCCACCCACTCATTCATTCTATCTCATCCCGTAAATCATTGCTGCTTAAAATTCGCGTTTTTGCATTACTTGCGCCTCGGAGATCCACTCTCTCGCGCCGCCAATTTATACACAGTAAAACGTTGCTTATTACTGTTATTATTATTGTTATAATGTTAATTCCATCGTGAAACCAAATCCTCTGTCTGGTTTTCATTTTCTCTACTTGTTCGAATTTACGGGTCCCGGGATCATCTTAAACTGATGTCTTGAGTTTGGTCGAAAAAAGTCATTCCGGTGGGAAAGGTTTTGTGGATAGAATTAATATCGATCACTTTTCCTGCATGTCTGTTTATTTTTTCATCTTTCGAGTTCATTACATTGCGAAAGAATATTTCGTCAGTGTTTTCTATTGAATCATAAACAAAATCTGCCTATGATACAGTTGAACTATAAATAACCTGAATCAGATTTTAGAGGAAAGGAAGACCCGCATAAATGTTGCTAGGTACTCTCTCTCTCTCTCTCTCTCTCTCAGACACATACACACACACTCATATATATCTATATATATATATATATATATATATATATATATATATATATATATATATATATATATATATATGTATATATATATATATATATATATATATATGAAAGTATATATGTGTATATATATATATATATAGATAGATAGATAGATAGATAAATAGATAGATATAGACATATGCATACATACACACACACACACACACACACGCATATATATATATATATATATATATATATATATATATATATATATATATATATGTATGTATATATATAAATATATATATATATATATATATATATATATATATGTATATAT
>NC_091561.1:31599748-31604748 GCF_042767895.1 Penaeus vannamei | reverse complement strand
CGTTCTCACGCTCATTCTCTCCTCGTTCTCTCTCTCATTCTCTCCTCGTTCTCTCGCTCATTCTCTCCTCGTTCTCTCGCTCATTCTCTCCTCGTTCTCTCGCTCATTCTCTCCTCGATCTCTCGCTCATTCTCTCCTCGATCTCTCGCTCATTCTCTCGCTCATTCTCTCGCTCGTTCTCTCGCTCGTTCTCTCGCTCATTCTCTCCTCGTTCTCTCGCTCATTCTCTCCTCGTTCTCTCGCTCATTCTCTCCTCGTTCTCTCGCTCATTCTCTCCTCGTTCTCTCGCTCATTCTCTCCTCGTTCTCTCGCTCATTCTCTCCTCGTTCTCTCGCTCATTCTCTCCTCGTTCTCTCGCTCATTCTCTCCTCGTTCTCTCGCTCATTCTCTCCTCGTTCTCTCGCTCATTCTCTCCTCGTTCTCTCGCTCATTCTCTCCTCGTTCTCTCGCTCATTCTCTCCTCGTTCTCTCGCTCATTCTCTCCTCGTTCTCTCGCTCATTCTCTCCTCGTTCTCTCGCTTATTCTCTCCTCGTTCTCTCGCTCATTCTCTCCTCGTTCTCTCGCTCATTCTCTCCTCGTTCTCTCGCTCATTCTCTCCTCGTTCTCTCGCTCATTCTCTCCTCGTTCTCTCGCTCATTCTCTCCTCGTTCTCTCGCTTATTCTCTCCTCGTTCTCTCGCTCATTCTCTCCTCGTTCTCTCGCTCATTCTCTCCTCGTTCTCTCGCTCAGTCTCTCCTCGTTCTCTCGCTCATTCTCTCCTCGTTCTCTTGCTCATTCTCTCCTCGTTCTCTCGCTCATTCTCTCTTCGTTCTCTCGCTCATTCTCTCCTCGTTCTCTCGCTCATTCTCTCCTCGTTCTCTCGCTCATTCTCTCCTCGTTCTCTCGCTCATTCTCTCGTTCTATTGCGGAAGGACTCTAGAGAAGGAACAGCAACATCCTAAATAGATTCTCTTCAACATATATTTTTTTCTATTTTCAAGGGGAGTGAACGGGACCCCTGATCTCACTTGGTCCCTAAGCCTCTCCTGCCTCACGGGAGATAATTCGGGCTCCTCTACATAGATTGGCACCTGGCCCTAGCTAGGTGTATACCTTACAGATACTTATAATTTTTGGTGGCAGCGGTGGGAGGTTTGCTGTCCTACTAGTGTCCTTCTCGCAATTACGTCCAGCATAATTAGTTGCTTCCTGCTAGGTTATGTCAACCATGTCTGTAGCCTCTTAAGAGGACTTTGGAGAGCCATCTAGTATTGATCAATGTATATTTGTAGTATTCAAGAGCGGTACCCATCTCTTTCAGCATAATCATCTCTTGCAGAGATAGATGTACATGTACTAATAACCCCTCACCCAGCTAATGGTTTATGGCTCTCGATAGGTTTAGGGATACTTTCCTGATTTCCATGTAAATGTGATAACTTTGTTCCAGCAGTGTGTATAATCTTCCAAAGTGCAAAGTGATTATGTTCAGTTCTTGGTGTATCGTTGAGTAATATACTCTACGGTGACTATTTAATGTAAATATCCCGTGGTGACTTAAGTGTAAAGGCCTAAATATTCTGATCTATTGTTATGTTCTGATTTTGTTTGTTTTGTGGTGCCTAGTGTTTAGTGACTCCCCAACCCCTGTGTTCAGTGATACTGGTGTTTTGTGGTCCATAGTGTTCAGTAATTCATCAACCCCCTGTGTTAAGTGTTGTGAGTGTCCTAGCAGTGATCTAGACAATGCCTGGAAGACCCGAAAGAGTGACCCGCAGTAAGCATGCAGGGACGTTGAGCCAGCCCAGTTCCCGTGCTCCCTCACCTGTGCCCAGTACTTCGGTTGAACAGATGCCGGTCATTGTCCCCTATTCAAACCCCGAAGTAAGACAAGCAGTACGAGCCATGGAGGGCGAGATGACTCTCTTCTCGGAGATCCTCGACAAAATTGGAGCTTTATCCGCTGACATACAAGAAATCAAGTCGCAGACACAAGATTTCAGCGAGCGACTGGCCCGGCAAGAAGAAGCAACACATCAACAAGGGGTGGAAACGGCATCAACTACCCACTCTAGCGCTCTGCCCACTCCTACCCCTGAGCAAGCGCAAGACAGCAGCAGAGATGAGCAGATCGCAACGCTACGACGACTGTTAAAGGAAAAGGAAAGAGAATTAGAAGAGGAAAAGCGGAAAAGTCGGCCGAGAGATGCTGTCCAGATGTATGACCGCAATGATGCAACCTGTGATCTTCCTCAGCTCCTTCCCCGTAGCCGACTATCTACACCAGAACCTCCAGTCCAGCCTGCACATTACCCCAACAATCTAAATGTGCCTGAATTCAGCCACGTGCCTTCATATGGGAGACTCGCCTCATCTCAAGGGCCGTCCCAAACTGTCTCCTATGTCCTTGCAAAGGAGACTGTTCCTCACTTTAAGGGGGACACTTCAGCTTCACTGCCTCTTAAGAGAAATCAAGAGATTGAGGGCTGGATTCGCTCGATCGAAAATCTTGTGAAGCCTCCAACGAGTGAATCTTTTATTCAAGCAGCACGAGCAAGTTGCCGCGGCCCTGCTGATCTTATCATCAACTCGCCACTCTTCGATTTCATACGTGACTGGGACACATTTAAGGCAGCTCTACGCTCCAAGTTCCGAGGAACCTATACTGCAGCAGACTTTTACAAAGTCCTGTATGAGAACCGTATGGATGCAGGACAGGCTCCCTTTGATTTTTACCAGCAACTCGAGGGATCTCTCTACCAGGGTTACCGGGACCATAAGGAAGCTATAGGTGATCCCTCAGAGCTTATTAGACGTGTGTTCCTGACTGGGATCCCGCCCTGGCTAAGGGATTTCCTAGCCCTGAAGGAGGATTGCCCGACATCACAGCTTGCTGAGACCGCCCAAAGGATTTGGAATTCCCGGAACGGCATACGGCACAGGGAGTCTACCAGCCGTCACCAGTCTCCAAATGACTTCCCTGGAGATGACAGTGTGGGTCGGCACAATTACCCACCTCGTCCACCTCGAACCCGAGATGCTTATGCATACGCTGTGGCTGCCGAACAAGATGAAGTTGCGTCTCCATATCCTGCTCCTTCCCGGTGGTGCGAGTATCATCGTAGTTCGTACCACAACACTTCAGAATGCCGTGCCACTGCATCAGGCATTAGACCACCACCAAGAAGCCTAACCTGCTTTCGTTGCCAGAGGACCGGCCATCTTGCCAGGGAGTGTCCCTTTCCGACCGGCCAGGATGGCAGAGCTCCAAGCCCCTCTGGCAGTCTCACAGCAGGGAGCGTTACTACCACCAGTACACAGACGGAACTCCACGAACCAGTGATCAGTGTGGTGAACGCAGCAGGTCCCACGGGACGACCTCTCGTGGGACTCAATGTTAATGGCAGGACCACAATCTGCTTCATTGACACGGGTTCCGAGGCCACCCTTATCAAGTCTTCAGCTGCCATCCTAACTGATGCATGCCGGAAACTTCGAAGCAGAAGCTCTTCATAGATCCTCAGAGGGGTGACAGGCCAGCCACTGCATGTTACCTCAGAATGGACACTTGCTTTTAACCTAGATGATAACCTCACTGTACCTCATCAAGCTGCTGAAGTCGACACTACCTTCCCAGGTGACATTCTTGTCGGAATGGCTCTCCTTCGGAGACTGAACTTCACCCTGTCCCACAGCACAATCACAAACAATGCAGTACTCACACTGGAAGGAAGGGAGTTTTCAGTTGTCTACACTGATCACAAAACACTCGGAATCTGTCCAGTCACCCGCAACAAGACTCTGCCAACAACACGGAAGGTTGCCAGAACCAGTGATGCTGCCATGGGCCAGATCCAGAAACCTCAAGACGCCGCTGCAGATGCCGCAGCGAGTGGAGATCCCACCTCACTCAGGCTGTTTTCTGAGTGGCCGTGTCGCACGTATGGGTCCAACAGATGGGGACGTCCTTTTAACTCCAGGAGTGTCGGAGGCCCTCACGATTCCGCACTCTGTCACCACATTCAAAGAACGCCACTGCCACGTGTGGGCCGTGAATCCCTCGTCTCGGCCACTCATCCTCCACAATGGGACTCGCTTAGGCACAGTGGAGCCTGTAGACTCTGTGTACTCCACTCACTCTTCGGAATCACAGCCTCAACCCCCACCTCAAGAACCAGTCGCCAGGACTAGCAACAATCCTGTCGAGGAGGGTTCTTGGGAGGATGATGTACCAGAAGAATATGAGTGGGAAGAGGACGAGTTCGACAACTTCTATGGAGTCCAGGACTTTGGATATGAAGATGACCTAGATGTTTGTGATGTTGAATTGCCACCGTCTCTAGCAATAGCTGCAATTGAGGCTGTAGAGTCATTAGCATCTAAGGCTGAGGGAACCAGGAATGAAGACCTTGCCTCAGACCTCAGCCACTTAGGTGACGCCCAACGCCTAGAACTCACACAGGTACTCAGCCGTTACCAGGAGCTCTTTGATGGTGATGAAGAAACTGTGGGGTTAGTCCCTGGCATCAAGCACAGCATCGATACCGGTGATGCCAAACCCGTCTGCAACCGACAGTGGAGGCTACCACATGCCACTCGTCAAACCATCAAGGAGCAATGTGACTCTGTGCTCCGGGCAGGTGTCATAAAGCCTTCTACCTCACCCTGGTTAAGTCCAGTAGTTCTCGTGAAGAAAAAGGGGGGAACGCTGCGTTTTTGTGTGGACTACCGTGGACTTTATGCTGTCACCAAACGTGATACCTACCCGCTGCCGCACATAAGTGAAATGATAGATGAGCTGGGGACCATGAACATCTTCACTACCCTGGATGCAAGGGCAGCCTACTGGAGTGTAGAAGTGGAGGAGTTGGACAGGCCAAAGACAGCATTCTCCGATGGCTATCAGCTCTTTCATTTTCGAAGGCTCCCCTTTGGTCTGTCAACTGCTCCGACAACATTCCAATGCACAATGAATCTTGTCCTGTCTTCTGTGCTGGGCCGTCATATGCTTGCCTACCTT
>NC_091561.1:31584748-31589748 GCF_042767895.1 Penaeus vannamei | reverse complement strand
CAACGCGCAAACAGCCAAGGAGACTTGAGCGAATGACACGTCTGGTCGTCATGTCGAAAGTGACCGAAAAAAATGGATCAGTTTGGGAAATATATGGTCATTTTGATTTATTATCAACATTATCCTGCCAGTAGTTCTTAATTTACTCCTGTTACATATCACACCTAAAACTACAAAGAGGAAAAAGACAAAAGAGTAACATCGGCCATCATTCTCGCGAGTAATCGTCATCAATAACTCAAGTTTGTGCATCCCGCGCGCAGAGGCTCCGCACCGAGCGCCTACGTATCCGACGCTCTCTGGGCCGCTCTATAACATTCTGTCGGCGCCATGTAGTTGCCTCTGTATAGCGCCTCTCAAGATAAACAGTTATAGTATTAGAAAATCATAAAATATACAAAGAGACGAAGCGGAGCTCTCGCTATGTCCGTGGCGTACGTTAGTATGTGCGTGGAAAGCTTTTCGCCGAGGCAGCCGTCACCTAGCCACGCCTTCTCGCGCCACACGCCGCTGTCATTGGCGGCGCGACTGATGTTTTGAGCGGGATTATGTAAAGGGGGCGGGGCTGGCGCGGGGCCGACACATGGTAGGGCGGCGGGGCGCTGCTGCTCGAGGAATACTGGAGAGTGCTTACCGCGGGCCTCGTGCTGCTCGGCTCACGTTACGTGGTGTTGTGTGCACCCTTGTGGCGCGCGCCGGTTGCACGTGTTGTGTTTTAAGGCACGCCGCGCTGCTCTCGTTGCCAGCTCACTTTCTCTTTCACATGGGCGTCGGCTGAATGATGCCCTGCGCCCCCCTAATGAAGCCAAAACTCGGCTTCTCCATTGAATCCCTGGTGGGCGGCAAAGGAGGCTCGGAGGGCCGTGGTTCCCCGCCGCTGGCCGACACCTGCAGCGACCGCGGCGTGTCGCCTCCCACCTCCATGCCACCGTCGCCGCTTTCCCCGGGCCCTCCTGCCTTCAGCGACCTTCGGGCGCCGTTGGCCATGCGCGCCCTCCTCGAGGACAAGCCGCTGCCCATCCAGAGACCGCAGCCCATTAATGGCGCCACACAAAGACCTTCTCAGGAAGTGAGTCTGCCGCCCTCGCTCCTGGCTGCAGCGAAGCTTCCCACGGGGTTCCCGCCCGCCCTCCTGCCGCACCAGCTCAACCTGGCCGCATTGCCACAGCTGCAGGGACTTCCCGGGGCTTTTCCTCCGCATCTGAACCCGCTCATGATGGGCGGGAACGTGCCCGGCCTGGCTGCCCACCTGCCGCGGGAGTACCCCCTTTACCCGTGGTTGCTGTCCAGACACGGCAGAGTCTTCCCCCATGGCCTTCCCAGTGAGTACCTCTGTACTACCGTTTGGTTTTATTGTCCTTTGAAGTCACTAGCTCTGAGGGCTGACTGTGTCCAATCCAGTCCAAGTGGAAATATTCCCTGTAGGTGTAAAGCCAACTTTTTAGCTAATACGAACAGTGATATACCAGACAGAATCACGTATCGTATGCGCTATTCCTTTAGTCTACACGGCCTCAGCAAAAGCATACATGACATCTTCATTATCAATTAGATGCGGCATATCCTGTACAGTTGTATCCTGGAGCAGTGGCAGACATCCGCGTTTCCAATCTTTTTCCCATTCATTTGGCTTGTTTATTGGCTCCCCATGGCCAGCATTCACCGAATAACATATACATTAATGTTGCTTGTAGACAGTAACCAAAGGAACCGCTACTAAAGCAGATGAGCATGCATGATTGATTTTAACTGCATATGCACCGTAATTGTGATATGCCTGAGTCATGTTCTCATAAAAAAAATATATCATCTTCACGCCATTTTTGTAAATTCTTAAATTTAAATTAATCAAGTAAAGACTTTAAGAATAAAACTCAAGGTATTTGGTTAAATATAATTCCTACTGCCCCCAAATTTGCCACAGTTAGTCTGAAGCAGCAATACATCTGGACAGCTCGGTAGCGTGGGTAAACAAACATCGCCTTTACCTGTGTCTCAGGACTATCTGTCTTGTGCCGCCAGCTTATCCCTGTTCCATGCGAACTATATCCTATTTGATCTAAAGTTCTTGTGTTGCAGATTCTGGTGATGCTTGTCAGGCATACGATCAAATTTTCTCTCTCTTTCTCTCTCTCTCTCTCTCTCGCTCTCTCTCTCTCTCTCTCTCTCTCTCTCTCTCTCTCTCTCTCTCTCTCTCTGTGTCTCTCTCTCTCTCTCTCTCTCTCTCTCGGTGTCTGTCTGTCTCTCTCTCTCTCTCTCTCGGTGTCTGTCTCTCTCTCTCTCTCTCTCTCTCGGTGTCTGTCTGTCTCTCTCTCTCTCTCTCTCGGTGTCTGTCTCTCTCTCTCTCTTTCCTCTACCGTGGCTATCTTTATGTTATCCTTTGCCTCTTTCGTTGGCACCTTCCTCCAGTTTTCCCGATTCATTTTATAGCCTTCCTTCCCTCTTTATCCCCCTCTTTCTTCCACGCCCCTTTTAGTCTCCACCCCAGCCTCTCTTCTGGCTTTCATCACGCTGCTCCCTCTCCTCCCCTTTACTCCTAAATCACTTTTTCCCTTTCCCCTTCCCTTATCCAGAGGGGAAGGGAGGCCCACAGAAACACATATTGTACTAATAGATTTCTCACTAACTGTCGAGGGGCGGAAAAGTGGCGGGGAGGGGGGGGGGGGGGGGAAGTGGGGGTCAGGAACAGAGTCGCCGAGGACAGCGGAGCGCGATGTTAAATGTAAATTGATTTTGCAAAGTCGATTTGATTTACATAAAGTGTGTGTAATCTATTTATAAATTCAAATTTGTAATTAATCACGATGGAAATCTAGCTGTTAACTCTGTATTACACGTGTTTGCTCCTCACGTCACTGCAATTAGTAATTAGATATTACATTGAGATTTATAGTCCAAAGTACATTAAGCATGAAAATGTATGATGCCGTATGATATATTACTGGCACATTTCTGTTTCTACTGAATGCTGAAAAAATGTAAAATATATGCATACTTTGTCGATCTTTTTGTATGTTCCTGGTACTTGTATATGATGTACGATGTAATTTATAATGTTGCAAGCAATAATAACTGTAACAAAACCAAGTGAAGGATTGTTCATATTATTTTATTCGTCACGCTGCAATTAAAGCAAACAAATATTAGTCACTTGGGATTCATTTTTCTGAAATATGATTTCCCAGTAAACTTGTAATTCTTTAAGGAGACTACATTAGCTTAATAGGAAATACCAGCAAGCACGTTAATATATATTCATAATTTAATGTTTTCATTATCTAGAAATAACACAGCCGATATTGTTTAATATCACTGTGTTAATTGGTGCAATGTAAACATATTGGTACTCACGGGTAGAGCAGTGTCTAGCCATGGCACCATGGTACCGATAATGCAATTTCATGGCTACCAAGTAATGATAGGGAATATTCATAAATGCAATTATTCAAGAGAGAGAGAGAGAGAGAGAAAGAAAACGAGAGAGAGAGAGAGAGAAAGAGAGAGAGAGAGAGAGAGAGAGAGAGAGAGAGAGAGAGAGAGAGATACATAGATAGAGAGAGAGAGAGAGAGAGAAAGAGAAAGAGAAAGAGAAAGAGAGAGAGATGGACAGACAGACAGGCAGAAACACACATATAGACAGACAGACACATAATGACAAATTGACAGTAAATAAGACAGACAAACAAACATAAATGCACAGGCACAAACCCAGAGAAAAGGGAGAAAGGGGAAGGGTGGTGTGCATAACAGGGTGTAGATTAGTATAATACACTTCTATAGTAATGATTGAAAGTAATAATGGTAACACTATCAATAATCATGTTCATAGTAATTCTGATATCAGTAATGATAATGCTAATGACAACAATGTAACAGTAATGAGATAATTAAAAGTAATGGCAAGATTGAATTTTAATCCAACTTCGTTAAAGAAAAGACTAGAATCATAACCAGATCATAGTCATAATCATTATAAAGGAATGTTATAACTTTTACAAAACTATTTTATTTTCTTATTAATGACCGTGACAATAAGAAATAATCATTAATATTTTTTGTCATTCCTTTTATTGTTTTCATTATTATTAGTAGTATTTTTATCATGCTTATTGTCATTATTATGATTATTTTTGTCATTACCATTGTTGGCATTACCATTATTATTATTATTATAATTGTCATTGTTTTCATCATTATTATATCTATTATTGTTATTTTTCTATTATCAATGTCATTATGATAAATGATAATAATGATGATAATAAAAAACATAATGATAATAATAATTATCATTATCATTATTATTACTATTATTATTATTATTGTTATTATTATTATTATTATTGTTATTATTTTTTTTACAATTATTATTATTATCATTATTATTACTATTATTATTATTATCATTATCAATACTATCATCATTATCGTTATCATTATCATTAGTATATCTATTATTGTTATTTTTTTTCTATTATCAATGTCATTATGATAAATGATGATAATGATAATAATAATAATGATAATGATAATAATAATAATGATGATGATAATAATAATAATGATAATAGTAATAATAATGATAATAATAATAATGATAATGATAATATTCATAAGGGTAATAATAATAATAGTTATTATTAATATTATTATTGTTATTATTATTATTATTTTCATTATTATCATTATTATCATTATTTTTGCTATTATTTCTATTATTATTATTATTATTATTATTATTATTATTATTATTATTATTATTATTATTATTATTATTATTATTATTATTATTATTATTACCATTATTGTTATTGTTATTATTATCATTAATATTATTATTATTATTTTAATTATCATTATTATTATTATTATTATTATTATTATTAATATTATTATTATCATTATTATCATCATCATTATTATTATTATTATTATTATTATTATTATTATTATTATTATCATTAATATCATTATTATCATTAATATTGCTATTATTTCAA
>NC_091561.1:31572248-31574748 GCF_042767895.1 Penaeus vannamei | reverse complement strand
GAGTATGAGAAAGGAATAGGAAAGAATATGCTAAAGAGGTGGTAGAGTATGGAAAGGGGCAGGAGAGAATGTGTTAAAGGGCCAGAAGAGTATGGAAAGGAGCAAGACAGAAATGTTAAAGGAGCAAGAGAGTATGAAAAAAGTCTATAGACAGGTTCAGAAGACTATGGGCAAAGGCTGGACCTGTATGGAAAGGGGTGGGAAATGTGAGAAAGTATAGGGGAAGGGGCAGGGGAATATGTTAAAGGGGCGGGAGAATGTGTTAAAGTGGCAGGGGAATACGTTAAAGGTGCGCGAGAATATGTTAAAGTGGCAGGGGAATACGTTAAAGGGGCGGGAGAATATGCTAAAGGGGCGGGAGAATGTGAGAAAGGGGTTGAATAGGGAAAGAAATTATTAAAGCATGATAGGAAGAATATTTTAATTGAGTGAGAGAATATTGTAAATTAGCGTAAAATTTTGCATAGAGTTGTAAATGCATGAAAGATGACAAATGACTCTCAAAGAAATGATGGAATTTTGTAAAGGGGGGGGGGGGTAGATTAATGTAAAGGACCAAAAGTGTATGGAAAAGACTGAGACGGTGGAGAAGAAAACAAGATAAATATTTTTGAAGTTGCGGGGGAATTATGCAAAATGACTGAAAGGATGTTATACGGAATATGGCCAAGAGTATACTCTCTTTTATTATCATACAGAATATAGGCAAGGGTATGAAGATTTTTTTTTTTTTTTTTTTTTTTTTTTTAAGATCAATGATGATGCAAGGGAAAGAAAATACCTCTTGGTGAAATAAATAATTGTACTGGGAGTGGAACTTTGGAAAGAGAGGAGGGGGGGGGGAGGAGGAGTTATTAGAACATAGCCGGAGAATGTTGTAAAAGGGATATATATACAACTGAAATTACATAGTTGCGAGCACACGGTAAAGGAAGAATATAGTAAAAGGACAGGAAAATACGGTAAAGAAGCAGGTGAATTCGTAAAGAAGCGGGAGACTATGGTTAAAGGGGAAGGAGAATTTGTAAAGAGGTGAGAGAACTCGTAAAGTAGCGGAGGAATATGGTAAAGAGGCAGCTGAACTGATAAGAAGCAAGAGAATGTGTAAAGGAGCGGGTGAATGCTGGAAAGGGGAGGGAGAAGTGTTAAAGGAGCGAGAGAATATGGTAAAGAGGCGTGAGAATTGGAAAGGGGGTGAAAGGATATTTGCAAATAATGCAAAGGAATTATAGAAATAAAAAATAACAAAATTAAATACACGTTGGAAGATAATAAAAAACGGAGATGATGAAACCGACCAAAGTTATAAATCGCTTGTGTTAAAGGTTGGGACCGAGAGACACGTGAAGCGGAAAATACACGCAAATAGAACAAGAATAATGGAAATAATAAAAATGTTGAAATGGACACTTATGAACATTGTGAAAATAATGTAACTGACATTTTTGACAGTTACATCTGTTACATTGCTGAATGGACGCTATTTGCAAATAAAAAATAAAATAAATAAATAAAAAAATGTATTGCTATAAATGTACTACTTTCTCGCACGTAAATACCCTATAAGATAACAGAAAGTGTTTGTGTATGTGCGCATGCAAGCGCGGCCCCACGCACGTTCGTGAAATCTTCCATTAATTCGTGTATTTTCTTGATTTTTAAATGGAGTGTCATTTACACAAACCCGTCCATACCTTTAACATAGGCTAATCAAAAGGAAGGCAAACATTGCTTATACCACGTTCAAAAAAAAAAAAAAAAAAAAAAAAAAAGAAGGAATATTGAGGTTCACGGTCGTACGGCGTTCGTGCATGCGGTCACAGGAACGGGGTACGACACACACGGAGCAGGTGCGAGGAACAGGGAAGGTGTGGTCGTTCTTTGGCCTCTGGGTTAGGGCTTGTTATTAGACCACTGGGACTTGTTGCACTAACAATTACGTTATACCACTTTATTATGACACTTAGATGCAAGTAGACGTTGCTCTTCATTATGTTATTAGCTATGGCTTTTTTCCCCTTTTTTTAATAATGGGGTATTGTACTTCCTTTTCATTTTATTTCGCTTTAGGGGTAATTATTGTACAAAGTATAAAGAAGCAAATATAATGCTGTTGCACGGTTTTAAAGAAATCAACAATACCAAACTTACATTCTTAGTAGCCACTTAGCCCATCATTTTTCTTCTTTACAAAAATAGACATACAGCTCGCTCCAAAATCTGATATAGGCGAAAACGAATAAATCACCCTAATGGATAAATAACTGAATAGATAATGGATGAATACATAAAAAAGATTGTAATAATAAATACTGATAACGAAAGTGAGTCCCGGATGATGGACTTATGATGGAAACGATTAGTAACGCAATACCAGCTTGTGACGTCACTAAGTGGTTTGATTGGTCTCCTCACTTAAACCTCCCATTATGAGGTTTGACCCTGTAATCAAACCCATGCCTTACTTTAATATAAATTTCCTTTACTGTGGGTTTTATAT
>NC_091561.1:31539748-31552248 GCF_042767895.1 Penaeus vannamei | reverse complement strand
TGTTTGTATATCTTACTAGCTAGTCCATAAACATTTCATCATAGTATGAATGAGAATAATAACGAATTGTAAATCTACTTATGATGTGGAAAAAATTAACCTGATAAAGTAAATTACATCAGGAACAGCTGGGGTACTGCTGCGTCAGGCTGTCTTGCGATGATCCGTTAAAATTATCTGGAAATCATAGAAACTAGTAAGTTATATTGATGTTAGATACATGACAAGAGGATCAGATAGATGTGAACGAATACGTAACCGCAGATGGCGAATGAGTATAAAAATCGGTGAATTTTTAGCGGGTGCTCGTTTTTTGTTTTTTTTCCTTTCTTTCTTTCTTTTTACTTACTTTCTTTATTCTTAGAAAAAAAGTATTTCATCTATCTCCTTTGACCGAGAGTGATCCTCCCTCTGATCTTTTTTCCCTATTTTGACTCCTTTTAACACCTTTGTTTTTCGTTGCTGTCTTTTTTATATTATTATTATTATTTCTTCTAGTTAGTGATACTTTTCTTCCCGTCCTCCTTTCCCTCACTATATATGTATCTATCTCTCAATCTATCTATCTATCCATCAATCAATCTATCTATCTTCCTCTCCCTCCCTTTCTCTCTCCCTCCCTTCCCCCTTTCCCTCTCCCTCTCTCTCCCTTCCTCTCCTTCCTCCCCCCCCCCCCCCCCCCTCCCCCATCCGTGACGTTACCGCCTAAAAACAGACTTTACTTAACCGCGATCACTTGAGTCGCTCCCTCGCCATTAATCTCCATTGAATATAATATGACCATTTCTCACCTCCCATTCCAAACACCCTTCTCTCACCCGGCCCGAACGTCGTGGGCAGATCGTAAAAAGCCGAGATTGTAAATAAGATGACCAAGAGAGCGTCAGTCATCCGGCCTGCTTAAGCATCCCCCGACGTGGCTACAAGGAGGGACGGGTTCTAATGAGGACCTGAAATTGATACCGTATTTATTTTCAAAACTCCGCGGGGCTAATAAACCTCGCTAAATTTCATTCCCCTCGGCGGATGCTCTTCAGGTCTTTTTTTACTTTTTCTTTCCTTCTTCTCTTTTTCGTTTTTGGTGTGTGTAGGTGTGTTTTTTTTCTTGTGCGTCAACTTTTTATGTGTGATTTTTCTTTTTCTTTTTCTCTTGCACTCTTTTCTTTGTGCTTGTTTTTTTTTTTTTGAAAGGTAGATCTGATAGCTCCTTCCCATTCTCTCTCTCTCTCTCTCTCTCTCTCTCTCTCTCTCTCTCTCTCTCTTTATATATATATATATATATATATATATATATATATATATATATATATATATATATATATATATATATATATATATATATATATATATATATATATATATATACATATACATACATACATACATACATATATATATATATATATATATATATATATATATATATATATATATATATATATATATATACATATATATATGTTTAGATATACATACATACATACATATATATATATATATATATATATATATATATATATATATATATATATATATATATATATTCATATCCTATAATTTCATTTTATTCTTATATTGTCTCATGTATGTATAAATATCTGTAACCCCCATGAATGTAAAGCTATCATGAACACTGCCACATCCACACGTTCTTCATCATGGCCGCTTCACCAAACACAGAACAGAAAGGAAAAAATGTTGACCAACGTCTAGATTTCCTTCTCAAAATATTCCTCACTTTCATTCTGTTTGTGTTTTCGTTTTGCTAGCGTTTCCCTCCCTGCTTTCTGCGGCGGTCGAACACGCGCGCCCGTTCACCACAAACACCTGCTTAGCGACGCCTGTCAACACATTCTCCTTCCCCTACTTACGCACGCTCACCTCTCCCGTGTCTGAGGGCGTGTGTGTTTGTCTGTGGGGGCGAGAGGGTGGGGGTCAGGTGACGTGGGTTGGGGGGGGGGGAGTTTTGCGTGTGCGTGTGTCTGTGTGTGTGTGTGATTTTTGAATGTGTGGCTGTACGTGTGCGTGTGTGCAACTTTGGGTTTAATTGCAGTCAATTCAAAAGTTATTGTGGCCTGTTCTTTTGTTGATGTTTCTTCTTTTTTTTCTCTCTATCTTTTTTAGAATATATGTTTCACCTCTTGAGTCGTGTCCTTTTTTCTCTACTTGTTTTGCCTCACAATCCCTACTCTCTTCTTCTCGCCTTCCCTCCTTCCCTCCCCTTTCCCTTACTCTTCAGCTTCGAACTCGTCATCAACGTCATTAGGGATCACAGAACGCATTTCACTTATGCATATCATTAGCACTCCACCCATGGAACGCTAGATATTTTAAGAGGCGGGGCTGAGTTAATGACTGAAGGAGAGGACGCGAAGGTTGAATCGCTAGCTATTAGGTAACAGGTAGATAAGCCTTATGAATATAGTAGTTACTACTTTTCTGCCATGAATCTTCTCTTTAGACTAGTGATGCCAACGGTCTGTATGTTGATGGTGTGAAAAGCGCTTAAAATTCGATGGTGTATGATACTTCACAATCATCACCGCTTCTCAGTAAGCAATATCATAAATTCAGATCATATTTGATTTTCAAAAAGGGATGACAAAGCGATTAAACAATAAGGGTTTTAATTCGCGGAGATCATCTTCACCGAGTCTGTAGAAAGGGTAACAGTTGGTAGCCCTGGTCTCAAGAGCCCCTGCCGCAGAAGGTAAACAAAGGGTTGGCTGTTATGATACCACGTCTTCGCAACGTAGCGTTCATCTGTCAGACAACTCTTGCAACTGACAAGCCTCACAACAATGACACGGCAATATTTCCTTTTCTTATGTAAACTCTTCATCATCGTCCCCTTAGCTTCTCTTATTGTTATTATCTCCTTTCGTTCTCTCTTTTGGACAAGCGTGCGAAATATGCGCCAATGAACGATGTAGAGAGAGGCCAAAGGCTTGGATCGCGCTTCATTAATCAAGTCAAGTTATAGGGTCATAAATATAAGCGATAAATTCTCAAGAACGACGCATATCATCGAAGGAATCGTTCGTGAAAGCTTTTTCGCCTTGAAAACTAGGGGATCAGATCCTGCGTGCGGCGATTTTTTCCTTTCTTTTCCCGCGCATCACTTCAGACCCGGTTGGTTCCGTCGATGCTTTTCATTAGGTAATTGTCAGATCAGATATACGATATTATATGTACGTAATGTTAATAAAGTCGCACGAGGTTTTGTCCTGCCTATAATCTTTCATATCGCATAAATTCTATATTGTTTTACTTCTGAAAACTGAATATAGAGTGTATTGCGTCTTTCCCGAAATATCATTTTACTTTACTGTTCATAAAATAGTGTTTCCGAAAGCATTCGATAATCACGAGTTCATTTTCACTCCTGATAAAAACCTTGGAGTTGGCGTCTCCTCGACAGCGCGCCCTTCCCCGCCTCGCTTTTCTTCCACAATCCTTTCCTTTTCCCGCTCGGCCGATTAATAAACACGCTAATAAAACATCACACGCCCAACTAAACCGAGGCGGAATCGGCCTGGTTTGACAGCCCTTCATGAGAGAGGTCCTCGTGCCGGCTAAGAGTTATAATACCCTCCTTCATGCCCTGAAACTGAAGTGGCTCGAGAATCACAGCCCCATCCTCCTCGATCCCCTACGGCCGAAAATCCCACCCTCGAACCGTAGCTCCGTGACCCTTGGGAGCGGTAGCGGTTGGTTCTTTAATCATATGACACGTTTCAATTCGCTTATCAGAGGATTGAACCTCTTATGCACATTATGAGAGATTTAGGAAGGGTTTCTCCGCCCCAACAGTATTGAGATCAGCGGCTGGAGACCCCGGTGAGCTCGGGTGGCCGCGCGCTCGCTGGACTCGTAAGTGCCACTGCAATAATTTCTAGAACCGAGCTTTTCTCATCATGATATCCTAAATTGGATACATATGACTGCGGGTTTAATCTCCATGGTAAATAGGCGCGCGGAAGGATATAGTATCTTAGCCATCTTTATCGCCGGGGTATTGTAGTGGCGAATCCGAACGAGGAGGGAGAGAGCTCGTTCCCGCCGCCGCTGCTGCCGGCTGGACGCGCCCTGATTGGATGCGAAAGTTAATGGGTTATTGGTCTTGGATGAGCGGTGGGAGGCTCGCGCGGCCGGTCGGTGAGCTCTGCTAAGTGCAGCTGTCCATCCCGAAAATTTGTTGACGCCATTACCATTTTAGTAGGATCTAAAAGAGATGATAATATAAATAATAATCCTGTCTATGCACCTTAAAAATCCTAACAAAGTCCCCATCCTGTCGCAGGTCCCGAGCAGCTGGCTTACCTCCTGCAGCCCTTCCGGAAGCCCAAGAGGATCCGGACGGCGTTCAGCCCGAGCCAGCTCCTCAAGCTCGAGCAAGCCTTCGAGAAGAACCAGTACGTGGTGGGCGCCGAGAGGAAGCAGCTCGCCCAGTCGCTAAATCTTTCCGAAACACAGGTCAGTTTCTTGAAGATCTGGACTTGCCTAGCCTTAGAGGAGTGTGTGTGTGTGTGTGTCTGTGTGTGTGTGTGTGCGTGCGTGCGCGCGCGCGCGAGCATTATACTACAGTATACATGCACACATGAGATCTATAACATATGGGTTCAGCCCATTTGATTCTAGGCAAAATCATCATCGTTATCATTGTAATCATTATTACCAGTATCAGTATAATGGCTGTCATTGTTACTGTCATCATAATAATGAGATAATAAGAATGATGGCCATACAAATGCCAGTAACAGTGAGTACGATACTAACATGGATATCAATATTATTATTATCATTATTATTACTATTATTATCAAATTACTATTATTATTATTATTACTATTGTTATAATTTGTCTTATTATTATTACTATTGTTATCATTTTTATTATTATCATTATATCATTATTATCTTAATTGTTATTATCCTTATCATTATTACTATTCTTATTGCTATTGTAATTATTCATTCTATTGTTATTATCATTATTATTTTAATCATAATTATTTTCATCATTATTATTATTATTATAATCATCATTATTATTATTATTATTATTGTTGTTGTTGTTGTTGTTGTTGTTGTTGTTGTTGTTATTATTATCATTATTATTAGTAGTAGTAGTAGTAGTATCATTATTATTATTATGCTATTATCGCTGAAATTGCCATTAACATTATTGTTATCATCATCATCATATTATCATTATTACCATTATTATTATTATTATTATTATCCTCATTTTTATTTTCATTATTATTATTGAGGATGATGACAATAATAACAATAAGGATAATAATAATGATAATAACAATAATATTAATCATTATTATTATTATTATCATTATCATTATCATTATCATTATCATTATCATCATCATTATTATCATTATTATTATTATTATAAGATGAATAACGATAATAATGATAGTAATAGTAATAGCAATAATAGTTGTTGCCGTAATGAATTATTAACAGTGAATGGATTCGATCTTCAGGTCTCACTTGTCTCACTTACTTTAATAGTATTAATAATAAAAATGATGATGATGATGATGATGATGATGATGATGATGATGATGATGATGATGATGATGATGATGATGATGATGATGATGATGATGATGATGATGAAGATGATGATGATAATAACAATAATATTAATATGATGATGATAATAATGATGTCAGTAGTAATGATGATAGTAATTATAACAATAATGATAATAGTAATGATAATGAGGGTGATGATCATACAAATAAAAGTAATAGTTATGATTATAATGATGATGATAACAATGATGATAATATTGTAATAAGGATTATAATGATGATGAAAATTGTGACAATACTAATGCTTATAATAATGATAATGATAACTAATAATAATGCTGATGATGGTAATAAAATAATAATATGGTAATGATAATAGTAATAATGATAACAACAACAACAATAATAAAAATATTAATAACGATAAAAGTAATAATGTGTTAAACAACATTGACAGTGTTAATGACAATTCTATCATATAATCAATAGCTGTATATATAGCAATTGTTCAAATACAACTAATGATCATAACGATAATGATGAAAACATTATCAGTGATTATAATTCGATTTTGCGGTAGAAAAGGGCTAGGAAGGCTATAAGTATAATGATGATAACAATAAAAATTATAACACTATAGTATTAATGATAGTGGGTAGAAGGAAGGAATGATAATGTTGGTAATGATTACAGTACAAATACTGCACATTATCGGTATGAAATGCGAAACGCCAGTGACGTGAATTATCCGTAACGAAAGTGTGCATCCATTCGCAGGTGAAAGTGTGGTTCCAGAACAGACGGACGAAGGAGAAGCGGATCCAGCAGGAGGACGAGGGCGAGGGCGGCGGCGGCGACGGCAGCGGGGGCGCCGGAGATGGAGGCGCATCGGGAGGCAGCGGCGGAGGAGGCGGAGGGAGCAGCGGCGCGTCGGAAAAGTGCTCCTCCGCGTCCTCGACCTCTCCCGAAGGAACGTCGAAGCCCATGGAGGAGGAGGAAGACGATGAGGAAATCCTGGAGGACTCGGAGGAGGAAGGTGTGGGCGGCGGCCGTCTCGACCTCACCACTGGCTGAGGCCCCTTTCCCGCCCACTGAAGACGTGCCCACTTGAAGCCACGCCTGCGAATTCCCGCCCATATCTCCTGACCGCGGCACATGGCACAGCGGCGGGCGGAGGGACTGCCCGTCTCTTGCACTACAAGGACCTTGTCTACGCTCACGGTGCTGTGCGTGTGTGTCTGCGACATGTACATGCATGTACATTTATAAACGCTCTATATTTGTCATGATGCACCTCTTGCGTGTATGGATACATATATTCTCTGTATTGATGAGTAAACCTCTACGGCGATATAAATGAACACGTAAAAAAGTACATTGTGTGCACCTGTCTTATTGGAGGATTGGTCTCGAACGCTGAAAAGAGACCTTTATGATGCATTTACACACGAACGGTAGGAAGTGCAGGTGCCAACTGGCGAGAGTGGCCGGCGAAGGAGGGCGTCGGGATGGAGGCGGGCGAGAGGGCTTGAACTAGTCACGGACAAACAGGACTGCCTCGGCATTGTGCTTACCGCAAGAAACGGTAATAATGGATTGATCACGCGGTGTTTGCCCGCGAATGGACTCGAGTGAAACCTGTTCCGCCGTGCGTTCCGTTGTGCTTAGCTTGGGTGTCATACACCTTGAGGGAGCGAGGTGGAACAACAAAGGGAAATCGCGTTCAGCAGCAGGTGACCCGTGAAAGCAAAATGGTGCAAGAACAAGGGAATCAATCAAGAGTCTCTCCTCGCGAGACGAAGACGCCTCTTGGTACCCTTCCTCTGACCCCGAGCCCGACGGCGTGTAAGACTCGTGCCAAAGTCTGTGAACTGTGCATTGCAGACGCACCTGACATCAGACGATTCATTGATAAGACAGAAGATTAACACAGCTTTGTATTATAAGTGTCGAGGCCTAATACTTACTACATTCCTCCCATTATGTTCTGCGTTGTTAGTTATAAATAACAAGCCGTTGTGAATGCCCGAGTGAGTGATGTGCAACTTTCGTGATGTCATCAGTCGCCTAGCGACCATCCATTTTCCCGATAGTTGGAAAAGAAAGCAACTATCGTGGTCCTCGATACCTGTTCCATATTTTGAAAAGTTAAAGGGATATGATTATGCTTTATTGAATAAGGTTTCATCTTTATTTTGGGATGTTTGACCGGCACTTGCATGACATTACTTTTCAGGCAGGAGAGAGCTAAAAGTGATATCTAGTTTTTAATCTAGAAGCCAAAAGGGTTTCGAACCGCTTCTCCAAACCTGGAAGTATTTTCATGAAGTCCCAAAAAGTGTAGGTAGATCCAGGAACGTTTAGCATCGGGGACCACATGCAGTGGTTCAAATATTAAACAATGATGTGATTGGTCAAATAAAAATAGCTTTATGATATTTCCTAGATGTATTTTTATATATGCAATTCCCTCTGTTGTATATGAATTATTTAATGTTTTCTCTGTACGTTCTCTTCTGTACTATTCTGTGGCGTTGTGATATTTTTGAGTGAATAAATTATGACCGGATGAGAGGCAGTCTATTCACGGTTATTCATAAATATACGATTCAGCATTAGCATTAATTTTGTTCATTGGTTCTAAGAGAATGGTTCACAAACGATATACCACCAGGTGCGAGACTGATCAAATTGATTAAAAGCAGTAGGAGTACATTCTTGCAAGTCATTGCTATAATTCATAATTTTCCCAAGAAATTAAAATATTACTACCGAAGGCATTAGAGACATGAAGTTGCAATTAGGTCAATGGACAGTACTTGTCGCTTATTTTTGGTTCATTTTGAAAATCTGCAAACCCCAAGACATGTAACTGATAATTAAAACACATACACATACTTGCATGGACAAACACACACACACATACATACATAGACTAACACACACATACACACACACACATATATTGTGTTTGTGTGTGACTCTGTGTCGTTCAACTTGTCGACCGCCGACATCAGATCCTGTTCGTTGCATTAGTTTAAGATAGCATACTGTAGTTTATTCAAACACACAGAAGTAAGAAAAAAAAACAGTGCGCCCTTAGTCACCTCCACTACCATCAAACTTTTCTGTTGCTACAGATAATAATGATGAGGCTCGTGTCATCTTCATTCTAGTCGATCTTACTTTGGTTCAATTTCTCTCACTTCCTTTTTCTTATCTTCATTTATCCTCTTGCCCTGTTCACACAACGTATTAGTACCATTGGATTCGAACGTATTATGCAAGGTCTCGAATCCTTGCAATGGCAGATGTTTGCATAGGAAATATCACCCCCTTAACAGCTACAAACCTCTAGCTACAAACACAGCAAACTTGTTCATACCACTACACGGCTCATCTCGTAGGCACGGAGGAACAGCGTTTGTTCCTCTGGCAATTTGAGGATGGCTATATCTGGATTTTAGATGTGGAAAATTCTGAGGTCAAAGTTGCAGAGACAAACTATGGCACAAGCAAAGGACTGTCTAAATAGATTCACCAAACAACTGTGAACCAAAGAGATTAACTTAAAACTGTGTAACTACGAATGCGTTGCTAACATCTTCCAAGAGACCGGAGTGTACTTCATTCCGACCATGAAAGAAGAAATAAAACAAAGAAGACAGAGATGTAGGATGTAGGGAAGAATAATGAGAAAAGCTTGGATGGCCACAGTAGAAGAGTTGTGCCACCGATGGCATCACTTCCTAAATAAGTGGTACAGTAAAGTAGTGTGATTTCCCCCCTATTCCTGGCTGGGAGGGTAAGAATGGTATGGTATGAACAGGATGGCCATCGTGCATAAATGCCAATTAGTGCTCAGTTTTCTTAAAAGAAGTACTACTTTCTGATACACAAGAACTGCCATAATGCGGCCGAAGATTTTGACCGATATCAGTAACAAGTATTGCGTATCTGATAGTGTTGTTCAAGAACAGCATTACCAATTGATTTTCCCGGTTTGTCTCATTATTATCTATATTGTCATTCTCATTATATCATTACTATTATTATTGATATTTATATTATTATCACAATCATCATCATTTCTATCATTATCAGTAGAACTGTTATTATTGTTATTATTATTATTATTATTATTATTATTATTATTATTATTATTATTATTGTTATCATTATTATTATTATTATTATCATTATTATTGTTATCATCATTATCAGTAGTATTACTATTGTTATTATCGTTAACATAATTTTTATTATCATTGTTATTACTATTATTATCATTATTATTATTATTATTAATATTATTATTAAAAGTAGTAGCCTTAATAACAGTAGTAGTATCAACATCATCTTTATCATTATTATCATTATTATTATTATCATTATTATTATTATCGTTATCATCACTATTATCATTATTATCTTTATTGTTTTCTTTATCATTATCATTGTTGTTCTTTTCATTACTATTATTAATAATATTTATATTATTATTATTGTCATTATTATTATGATCATTATTATTTTCCTTATCTTAAATAATAATAAAATGATAAGATAATAGAATAATAAAAATAATGAAATGATAATAAGATCATCGTTATCATTATCGTCCTTATCATTACTATTATCATTACCGTTGTTATTAATGTCTTATCATCATATTTTTTATCAGTGTTGTTATTAGCATCATTGTTATTATTACTATTAGTTTTATTACCATTATACAGTATTCATCATCAACATCACTGTGTTATCAACTTCACCATCAGCAGCAGCAGCAACAATTTTATCCTCCTCCTCTTCATCATCATCATCATCATCATCATCATCATCATCATCATCATCATCATCATCATCATCATCATCATCATCATCATCATCATCACCATCATCATAATCATCATCATCATCATCAACGTCATCATCATTATCATCATTATCATCACGATCATTATCATCTTCATCATCATCACCATTATCATCATCACCATCTTTAACATTATCCTCATCATCATAATCGCCATCATCATTTTCATGATCACCATCATTGTCATCCTTATTATGATTAGATATATTCATTTTCATGATTATTGTCGTTAAAAATATCATTATTATCATTATCATTATTATCATCATTGTCATTATTTCCTTTACTATCACTATTATCATTATTATAATTATGCTATATTATTGTTGTTGTTTTTTATATTGTTATTACTATCATTATGATAATAATGTTAACAATAGTGATAATAATTATTATCATTATCATTGTTATTGCTGTTGCTGTTATTTATGTTTTTGTTATTATCATTATTATTACTTCTAGTGTCATTATTATTATTACTATCATTATTATCCTTATTATTATATTTTCCTTTTTATATTGATTATTATTTTTGTTATTATCATTACAATTATTGTTACTTTATTATTATTATCATCATTATCATCATTATTACTATTATTATTATCATTATTATTAATATTATTGTTATTACTATTATCATTGTTATCAAAACTGTTATTATCATTATCGTCATTATTGTTATTATTATTACTTTTCTTATTATTATTATCATCATTATAATCATTATCATTTTTATTATCCTTATCATTTCTATTATTATCATTATTGTTATCATCAATATCATTATTATTATATTCAATGTTATTATATTCATTGTCATTATAATCATTATTATAATCACTATTTGTAATTATGCATTGCTGTTATAATTATCATTATTATTATCATTATTTAGTTGTAATAGTAGTAATAGTATTAATAGTACTGTTATTATCATTATCATTATGATCATATTAATCATATCATTATTCGCGCTATTATTTATATTATTATTATTATTATTATCAATATTATTGTTATTATTATTATTATTGTCAATATTATTGTTATTCTTATTATTATTATTTTCAATGTTATTCTTATTATTATTATTATTGTCATCATCATCATTATTTTACTACTAATGCAATTATCATTATTATCATTATTGTTAGTATTATCATCATTATCATTATTATCATTTTAATTATTGTTGTTATTACTATCATTGTTATTATTATTATCATTTTATTGTTTTTTCTTATAATCATTATTACTTTTTTCGCGCGTACGACTTCGATGTCAAATACATCAACTTCCTAAAGTGTTCCGTGGAAATGGAATTAACAGTGACAGTTTCGCAAATGGAAGGGAATCGTTTGTGTTCATGAAACTGCCTCTCATCGCTGGGTCTTAAGGATATGATAAGGAAACCCTGAAGAGTGTAAACGTTTTTTTCTTGGATAATTTTCATTTAGAGAGAAAACATAAACTAGCGTTTTTATTGGATCATCTGATGATGCCGTTGACTATGGTGACGATGGTGATGCGAGTGTATTTGTTTAATTGTTTGCTTGTGTGTGTGTGTGTGTGTGTATGTGTGTGTGTGTGTGTGTGTGTGTGTGTGTGAAAGATTCACATTCGCATGGTAAGATTTTGCGTGTACTTAGAATATCCCTTTATATGTTCACCAGCATGCATGTGGATGTTTTCATGTATGCTCACCTTTACCTTTGTGTGTATATAATAGAAGAATGAAACCCTGAACATTCAGCTCTAGATAACACTGTTTATCCTTGAGTGTAACCGTGAACCTCTGAACCAAACTCCCAGATGAAGGTTTATGCGTTATTCCGGGACCGAGAGTAGAACCAGCTCGCCCGGTTCTCATGCGCGTCCCACACTTACCAAGAGGTATGCTATTCCTAAATCATTTAACATGTTGTTTATGTTTTTAATAAACCTATTTATCTCACCTCCATTTCTCTTATTATCCCTCGCTTGACCTTTCCAACTTGCGAGAGAAAGACGAGAGGGGACACGAAGAACGAAGTGCAAATAACTAAGGAAGGAAGAGG
>NC_091561.1:31522248-31524748 GCF_042767895.1 Penaeus vannamei | reverse complement strand
CCCTCATGGCTGCCTTGGTGTAATACATTTCAAATACATTAATGTCTTGGGGGGATGTATTATGGTCATGGGTTGTTAGTTGTTGAAAAGGAGTACAGGCTATTTTTGGCCAAATGTATCAAAGTTTGGATAATGTTTATTTTTGGATACTGGGAAATTATTTTATTGACCTTTAGTAATGGGAAAGTATATGTGTTTATTGTATTCATTTATCACTGACATGTGTACATTTGTGTACTATTACTATTACTTTTATGTCGTTCTTTTTATTGATCTAATCATCTCTCTTGTTCATTTGTTCAGAAATTAACCTATGAGTTTATCGTTCTTTGTATCAGTGACCATAAGTCTTTTTCACATCGTTTGTCTGTTTCACTGTCTACCAATCGATAACTTTATTTCCATTTTTATACCTGTACTTGTGGTAATTACCCCGCGTTCCTAACAAATCGAGAGCATTGTGTTGTGAGGTTAATGCGTTCGAGAGCAAGATGGGCGAATGATGTTATCGACAGCCGCCGTCGCAGGCTGCAAAGCGGCAGTAATCACCGCTCATTAATTCACTGGATTTTCCATTTACAGTGACGCCCGGCTACAACGTGCAGCTTGTGCATTAATACTCAATAGTCATCACATAAAAAAGGGTATGCAGCGGTCGCCTCATCCAAAGGTGACACTCAAACCGGTTACACAGCAATCGTTACAGACAAAGAAACACATGTGGGACGCATAAAATGTATTTCCTGTGTATTTCCTGGACATTTGTGTGAGTTGCATATGATTCGGCTATTGATCTGCGGGCGATATCATCCCCCATCAGTAAAAGACGTTTCGGCGCATCAAAACCCTGGGATTCCGCTTCTCTAATTCTTTCTGCTCTGTTTTCTGATGCCGGGTGAGAGCGTGGGTGTGGGATGGTTCCACATGCTACGTAATCTCCTTTTATGCGCGTACATAAATGAAAACAGTCACACGGAAATGCAGACACGCACACACACACACACACATTCTATCTCTTTCACACACAAAAATAGCCATGCGGTCTTTGGTCTTCCTTCTGTAAGAGCCGGAATGTTGGGCCTTACAAGAGTTGGGTAGATGGCGAGCTTGGGGTTTAAGGTAGGCAACCAAGATGTCTTGACTCCTTTACTGAATGAGATGTTGGAGTGCGGCAGCTCCTCGGAGCGAGGTGTTGCTCCTTGGCTCCCCGCAGGGAGTCTCCTGATCTATACACTGGTTTAAAGATCGCACCAAGTCACGTTAGCATGTGACGAACGGTGATGAACAAGGAAGCGTTAATTCAATACATAGCTCTTATGGAAGAGATAAACAACACACAACATTGGAATGTCTGGTGTGGCAAAAAGAGAAATGAACAGGGGAAGCAATGGTCAGGCGGATATGCATATGTTTATGTGTGAAGATACGTATGTGACAAACATGTAAGATTATATATATGTATCATATAGTAATTAGATATAGATATAGCTTGGTTACACCTTCTCCTGCTAAACTTTGACAGACTTCATATGTCACACTCCGTCACCGTCACCGAACGACACAAGATGGTGACCTATTCCAAGTTGGAAACAGTTGAATATCTACTCCCTAATAAGCCCGTGTGCTTATTCACTATAACTATTGTCTTCTAGTTCTTTAGCCTATCAGTGCCATTCCACCTGGATAGTCGTGGCTCTTCTACTTTTACATTGCATTTTTGAGTATATATTTTGAATTTTAAATGACTATGTTCTACGAATTTTCTAAATAAAAGACCTTACTAACAGCGCCTTTGATCACATACAAACTGAGAGCTTGGTGGTATACATTTAATCCTGACTATTATTAATTAACAATATATGGTTATTTTTTCATCTGAAGTGAATGTTCTGAAGTGTGTGTATATGTGCGTGCGTGCGTGAGTGCGTGTGTGTGTGTGTGTGTGTGTGTGTGTGTGTGTGTGTGTGTGTGTGTGTGTGTGTGTGTGTGTGTGTGTGTGTGTGTGTGTGTGTGTGTGTGTGTGTCTGCATATATTACGCCTAATATCCAAATTATAAGCCAGAGGGCATAAAACCAAAGACAAGTCTGAAAAGTGATTTCAAAATAGAATATCCTCCCCGCATGAACTTTCTCCTCTCGCCTGCAACAGAGCCATGCAACGGAAGATGTGAAGATGAGACGCAGACCTGCATACAATAAAACATTCTCATGGTTACAGAGGAAAGTGTGGGTCCGGGAGGATTGTTGCCATGGCGGTAAGAAGTATGGCAGCCAGGAGGCAACAGCGACACTCACGACTGCAAGAAAGGACCTGGAATCCATTTGCATGTGATCTGACTCTTTTTGGTTACTACTGTGCAAGCCAAGATGATGTTATCTTGTTTTCTTTAAGTTTACAGTATATATCAGTTTGTCGCAAATTGTAATTATATTGATATATGACTTAATTTTCGCAAAACCAAATAAGCTGGTTCTCAGGAGCTGGTTCATAGTAATTAGC
>NC_091561.1:31497248-31499748 GCF_042767895.1 Penaeus vannamei | reverse complement strand
GACCGCGGACCCGCCACTCCGCCGCCTCGTTCCCATCCCTCAAAAGTCGCCCGTTGATTGATGACGTCATAATACAAACCTACGCCAAGGAAGCCAATTCTTTTCCCATTACCAAAGTCCAACCCATTACTATCTCGTAGTGTGGGCTGTGGTGATGTATTTTCACCTCGTGGCGTCATTATCATTTTTTCTTCTTCTTTTTTAGTGTTAGATGGCCGTTCGAGAGGGTTGGATGATATGTTTTCTTTGGTGACGCTGACATGCCGAATCTCCTTCCAGAAAACGAGGTGTAAACGTAGGATTAACTCTTCTAAAATTATTTTTATCATACTTAGATTATGTAATTTTTCGATATGGGGCATGTCTTTCGTGGGTTTGCTTATCTTTTGGGTAAGAATGTATCAATATACCCCTTAGTCCTTGTTCACATATACATATACATATACAAGACTCCATACTTTTACGTTCACAATACTCACCTTTTTTATGTGTGTGTATATCCACGTGATTATATAGCAAGTATTTACAAATCTAATCTACTTGCGTATGTCAATATGTGTGTCCTTTATCCACTTATTATCACATCAGTCTTTTCTTTTGCTGAAAGATGTCGGTTGACTTTAGGTATTTCTTGATATTTATGGAAATAAGACATTGTTGGTCATTTGTTGTAGGAGGGAATCCGTATCATTGTGTTGTCTCAGTACAGTTCAAATTATAAAACCAAAATTGAAAATGCCACTTTCCACACACTCTCGAAAGACAAAAGAGGAAGAAAAATGTGGTTTTACACATGCAAAAAAGGAAAACAAATCTTCAGCAGTCTATATACATTCGCATGCCGATCGTGATGGTGCGCAGATATTTCATTTTTTTTATCACAGCCTGATGTATGTATGTTTTATGTTATTGCATTCATTAAGAAATTAACATAAGTAAAAATACAAGAGATCCAACACTCGTGTGTGTGTGCGTATGCAAGATCTATATAGATCGTATATGCTTGTGATTGCGCTTTATGTTTTCATTCATATATTTGGACATATTCTAGACATATAAATATACATAGGGATAGAGACAGATAAAACGCGCACGCACACACACACACACACACACGCACACACACACACACACACACACACACACACACACACACACACACACACACACACACACACACACACACACACACACACACACACACATATATATATATATATATGTAGACAGATAAATAGATAGGTATGTATGTGTGTGTATATATACACATACATATATAGACAGATAGATAGCTATGTGTGTGTGTGTGTGTGTGTGTGTGTGTGTGTATGCACGTGTGTATGCGCATACAAACGCACATACGAATGTGTTTCCGTGCGTGGTTGTATAGTTTATATGTACAGATGTGAATGTGAGGTGGGGAGCATAACTCATGAGGAGCGCAGCTGCGTTCCTCAGGTTTATGTGTGTTTGCAACACATGTTATAGGTACCACAGACAGTAGCGTTTGAACCAGCCAGCAAGGTCTAGAGTCAGAAGAAATCACACACTGAATTTCAGGCTTCTTGGCTGACTGGAAATCGGGCAGTGGTTCTGGGTGGTCAGCGGATGGGGTCATGTGGGGTGTGTGGTAGAACGAACGGTAGTGATTGTGGTTCTTTCACCGTTGGCATCTCATTAACAGGTACATCAGGTACTCAGACGCGGCCTCACGCTTTCCTGAGTCTGTTACCTTTACTTCCCTCCTTTTGAGCTTTTACGTAAAAGCTGTCCACACTAACACTAAGTTTGCGTCTTTGAACACGTGCAAGAGCTGATTATAATGCTATTAGACTAAACACATCATCGGCCTTTGTTATAACTTACTAAAAGCAAACACATTTTTAATCGACAGTCAAGCTTATAAAGTTCAAGAGCAAAAGAAAACATAACAATGGAACGTTAATATGTTTCTGCATGTGTGTGCGTGCGAGTGTATGTATTTATGCAAAACACATTCCTTAGGCTAAGAAAAGGCGAAAAGAAAAAAGGGTCCTGTAAAAACACAAGTGACAGAAACGCGAGAAATCAGACAATTTAACTCTTCACCCTCACAGCAGGGAAGCCAGACTCATTTCCCAACCTAATCTTTTGTTTCCAATCTCTTTTGTTGGCTTTAAAAAGCTATTAACATGTACAAGCCCCCCGCACCCCGAGGTCGCGCCCAGGCAGCCACAGGGGTAAATGAAGAGCGGGCCAATTCAAGGCTTTACACTAACCATCTTTAGAGACGACGCTCTTCAAGACTAGGGCTACGAAAGTCGACCTTATAGGCCGGGAAGAGAGAGTTGTAAAGCCTCTTTGGAGTTTAAGGGACGATAATGCAGGAGGCAGCGAGCTTTGATGGTTTCTCTTTAGTGTAATGACAAAGGGGATTTAGAATCAATGCACAATGTGCGCCGGACGGTCTTTACCTTCGGTGATTCATGCAAGTTGCAGAAGCGCGAACCAACTTTTGTTT
>NC_091561.1:31492248-31494748 GCF_042767895.1 Penaeus vannamei | reverse complement strand
CATTATTATCATTATCTTCATTATCATTAATATTATTGTTATTATTACTATTAGTGTTGTTGTTGTTATTATTATTATCATTGTTATTATCAGCATTACCATCACTATTAGCATTATCATCATTGTTAATATGATTATCATTATTATCATTATTATTACCAACATCATCACTATTCTTGCTGTTATCATTATCATTAGTATTGCCATTACTTTTATTATCATTATCGCAATGATAATATTAATAGTGATAATAATAATCATCATCACTATTATTATCATTATTGTTATTAGTTTTATCCTTATCATTATTACTATTATTATGATTAACATTATTTTCATTATCAAAGCGATGATTTTTAAAAAGAATCATTGTATCATCATTATTATTGGTACTATTATCTTTACATTGTTATTATTATCATTATTATTATTATCCTTATAATCATCATTGTCAATATTGTTGCTGTTATCATGATTAATGTCATTATTATTATTATTATTATTATTATTATTATTATTATTATTATTATTATTATTATCATTATCATTATCATATTCATTATCATCATTATTGTTATCATCATTTTATTATCGTTATCAATATCACTATCATTATGATTATTATTCTATTATTATTGTTATTATCATCATTATCATCACCATTATAATTTCTATTAATACTAATCATTCACACAGGCATGCCTCTGTTACTAGAGTTACTGGTAGTTTTATGATTACTGATTTTATTATTCTGTGTTACTATTACTTAACCGTAACTCCCGTCAATATAAATAAAATCTATGTATATATCTATGTTTATTCTTCCCTAAATTTTTGGCTGATTAAAGAGATTACCTCTATTTCTGTTAACATTCTTTGAAATCTAGACATCGAACTCCACCCAGAAAAAGAATGATTATATTATTCTGTTTAGTAGATTTCAGCTTAATTTTCTCCCTTTTCATTCCTTCTCCCTTTCCTCCTCTTCTTTCCACATGTAGAAATATGGAAATAGCAAATAAAAACATTTCGGATACGCTGTCGGCCGCCCCGCCCTCACTCCCTCCAACAAAACAGGAGGCAGCCGTCACCACACCGAGTTACCTGTGCCTATGTGACCACTGATTCTCTTCTTTCATAGGCCTACCTGGAAAAACACCTGAAATTCCAAACGCACGGAGACCTCGTTTACAGTGAACGCATTCTGATTTCATCCTTATGTTGGCGAGACTGTGGTCATCATACGTTATCCTGATTTACCACTGTAAATATGAATAATGGGTTTCGGTAAAGGCATTTGTGATATCGAAATAAGCCCCTGAGAACTTATTATAGGGCTTCAATATAAGCGGTTTCGACATGTGTGTGGCTCAGGTTTTGATGTGCTGCGGTCAGCCCGGCCTTCCGTGCAGGGGGCCCTGGACAAGGCAAAGGAGTAGGGGGAGGGGGAGGGGGGGAGGGGATCTCTTCGGTAGGGGCGGGAGGTCTTGTAAGGCTGAGGGGAGGGGCTGAACCAATCACAGCACACGACGGACCTATTGTAAACCCAGTGATACACGAGGTCCTGCGGGAATCTGGTACCCTAAGTTAGCCCCCTTCTTCCTCCCACCCCTCTCCCTCTCTACATTCTCCTTCTCTTCCTTCTCCCTCCCCCTCTCCACCTTCTTCAGCTCTTCTTCCTTTTCCATCTCCTCCCCCATCTCTCTTTCCATTCCTCCTACCTCTCCGCTTCCATCTTCCCGTCCTCCTCCTCGTTCTTGTCCTTCCCTTGCCCCCCCCCTTCTATTTTGGCTTCTACCAGGGCCATGATGGGGCCTTGATGGGACAGTAATGTGGCCATGAAGGAGAGGCGGTGCGTAGACCGAGCTTCGACTGAAGAAGGCAAGGATGTCTGGGGAAAGAGATTTAGGTGTTAGGGGATAGGACTTAGAGTGAAGATTGGATTGGTGTTTGGGGGTGGAGGGGGGCTGCTAGAGTGAAGGAAGGACTAAGGGCATTGTGACTCGAAAGCAAATTTTATGGAAGGCAAAGGGAAGCTGAAATATCGAAAATGGTGATGATGTCGATAGAGAATAACGATTCACTGGTACACAGCAAAGTCATAATGATTACGACAAAATGAATGCTGAAGACACAGTAATACTTAAAAATTGCCTCCTGATTACTGAGGCATTGACCTAGGATCCTTGAAAAGCCGTAACTTGTGCCAAGGTGTGAGGTAAGCGCACCCAAATGGGAAAACGATTTCAGAGCGTTTTCACTCCTGACCTGTTGACATGCACGCGAACTCACATGCTTTTGTCATGTTTTATAGCTAGCTAACTATAAGACAGGTGGACAATACACATAAAGATTTTTTCTGAAATATACTTAATCATAATCCAATCTCTACCAATAATACTTACATACATCTCGTGTTTTACACTCATTATCCAAACAAAAATATTTTTTAGTCTCCATCACCCCCTCCTGGTAAAAAAAAACTATTGAAATCGACCCC
>NC_091561.1:31452248-31454748 GCF_042767895.1 Penaeus vannamei | reverse complement strand
ATAAAACAATTGATAATGATAATATCATTAACAGCAAAATTATGATAAACAGGACATCATTAACAAATATAATGAAAATAGAAAATGAGGTAAAAAGTAGATGGTAAATAAAAGAGTGTCAAGCCCCTTCTAAGTTTCGGTGTCCGTCACGCCTGGTGTCACTTTACCAGATTGTGTCATTAGTGCCCTTTGACCTGGTGTCGCCGTTGACCTGGCAATTGTCACAGTGAGGTCGCGCCCTCTCAAGATGGCCTTGTTTACGGTGTAATGGCACAGCGCCCAGTCTCACAAGTGGAAAATGGATGGGGCGCTTACTGGCCTCTCTCATCTATCCTTTGACTTTGGTGTTGATAATACGGACGGGAGAGAGGGGCGGGGGTGGCGGTTTAATAAACTTTTTTTTAGAGAATGTTCTTGTTTTGTTTATACGTCAATATACAGATAAGGTATATATATATATGTGTGTGTGTGTGTGTGTGTGTGTGTAAGTGTGTGACACACTCACGAACATACACACGCTTGCATAAGGATGATAAGTCCGATATGCGAAGCTGAGCCTCGCCCGCACGCACACACACGCACACATACACACACACACATACACATATATACATATATATACACATACACATATATACATATATGTACACATACACATATACATATATGTACACATACACATATATACATATATGTACACATACACATATATACATATATGCACACATACACATATGTACATATATGTACACATACGCATATATACATATATGTACACATACACATATATACATATATGTACACATACACATATATACATATATGTACACATACACATATATACATATATGTACACATACACATATATACATATATGTACACATACACATATATACATATATGTACACATACACATATATACATATATGTACACATACACATATATACATATATGTACACATACACATATATACATATATGTACACATACACATATATACATATATGTACACATACACATATATACATATATGTACACATACACATATATACATATATGTGCACATACACATATATACATATATGTACACATACACATATATACATATATGTACACATACACATATATACATATATGTACACATACACATATATACATATATGTACACATGCACATATATACATATATGTACACATACACACACACATACAAATATATACATATATGTACACACATACATATATACATATATGTACACACATACATATATACATATGTGTACACACACACACATACACACATTGTTATCATTATTATTGTTATTGTACCCATATTATTTTTTTGTTATCTTTACGATTATCATGGTTATTATTATCATTATTATTATTATTATTATTATTATTATTATTATTATTATTATTATTATTATTATTATTATTATTATTATTATTATTATTATTATTATTATTATCATTATCATTATTATTATTATTATTATTATTATTATTATTATTATTATTATTATTATTATTATTATTATTATTATTATTATTATTATTATCATTATTATCATCATCATTATTATTATTATTATCACTACTACTTTTACTAATATTACTATTATTATCATTACTATTACTATTGTCATTATTATTATCATTACTATTGTTATCATTATTGTTATTATTTCTTATTATAATTATTGATATTATAATTGTCCTTGTTATTAGCATTATTATTATTGTTGTTACTATCATTGTTACCATCATCATTATTATTACCATTGTTATGATTTAACTCATCATTATCATTAAACTCATTATCATCATTAAACTCATTATTATCATTAAACTCATTATTATCATTAAACTCATTATTATCATTAAACTCATTATTATCATTAAACTCATTATTATCATTAAACTCATTATTATCATTAAACTTATTATTATCATTAAACTCATTATTATCATTAAACTCATTGTTATCATTAAACTCATTATTATCATTAAACTCATTATTATCATTAAAATTATTAACATTGTTATCATTCAAATCATTATTATCATTCAAATCATTATTATCATCGCAATCCTTAAAATAATTATTATCGTTGTTATTATCAGCATGATTATTATCATTATCATTATCAGTATTGTTATAATTGCCATTATTATTAGTATCATTATCACTAATATCATTTTCATCACTATTATTATTTCCATTATTATCATTAACATTATTGTTATTTTCAACGACATATTTATCATTATCATTATTATCATCATCATTATTATTGTTTATAATACTATAATCATTTTCATTATCATAAGTAATATCGTCATTATTATCAGTATTAAATTCATCCTTACTATTACTATTTCCGCTTCCATTTTATTATAGTCTATTTTGTTATTGCTATTATTATCATTATTATTATCATCATCAATATTTTTGATATTGTAAATATCATTAATATCATTGTTATTATCATTATTAT
>NC_091561.1:31437248-31439748 GCF_042767895.1 Penaeus vannamei | reverse complement strand
AGGGCGAGTCTTGGTAAGGGAGAAGTAATGATGATAAATTAATCTATAGCATTCCCTGAGAAAATAAAAGACATATCCTTTTATTCTTTAATTCCTTTTAAATTCACCAAAAGCATATAGTGAAACACTTTAAACATGGCAGACACCTCATAAAGAATTTATCTTATTTAGATGAGAAGCAATCTGTTTTCCTCTTTTTTTTTCTGTTTAAACACTATGCTTATTGTGTTTGTGCTCACTATGGTCGAAATTCACTATCTGTAGGGTGTAGGGGAAGCCTCCGCACGAACCATGAACTCAGGAACCCAGAACCTGGCATGTCGCACAACCACGGCGCGGACAACAGTCGTCCAACTTGTGCCAAACCACACGAGATACACCAGAAGAAGGCAGCGAAACTACCATGCGATGACCAGCAAGATTTCGCCCGAGCCGTAGCCCAGGTGAACGCCCAAGTAGAAGCGATGCTCTGCCTTGTTGTAAGGGGTTTGAGACACCGGGGGGAGCTCTTGGTGCCGAAACAAACGGGGGAAATATCCTGTATTGCGGAGAGCGTCGAGGTAGCGGGTGGTCGAGTAGAGGCGTCTGGTCCCGAGAGTTGATACAGTTATGCCATCTCAGCTCTTGTATCCTTCTCAGTTGCTCTTGAAAAATGTTGATATGCATTCCTGGTTGTTTTCTCCTGTCAATAAATTCTCGGATATCAGTCGCGATATAGCTATTCCACCTGAATGAACTGTAACCCAAATATTGTATAGCATGTAAAAATAGAACTGCAATTCTGGTTCACGGAAATCGTTTCAGCTCGATTCTCTTTATTTCACAATGCCATTTTCAAGGAATCTTATAAGCTGTAATATTTAATGGCATCTTCAGCGTGACAACAGTCCTAGAAAAGTCTTATATCCAAGATTTGAGTTTCCTCCAGGCACTTTTCATCACTATTTTGTCGTTTGCTGAGACATATAGCGAGAGAGAACGCGTATTTTTCCTCATAAATAAAGAAATAGTATTTAGGTCCATCTCTACTTGAGACTTGATCCGGGTTGAAATTATTATACACGTAAAAGCAAGAACAATTTTCTCCTAAACATAATAAATATAAAAATATAATAGAGGACATGGATTCGGATAGATAATGTGATAATTATTGAGTATCACGCTACAGCAATGTAGATAAATACGGCCTTGATCGTATTACTGACATTGCTCACATTAACAGAGGTAATTGCCCTTATAATTCCATAATCATTAAAATGATAATCAGCTCAAAGAAGGCGTGGTGGAACCCCAAAACAACAATTCCCTGCGATTTTTTTGTACGAACATAAACAGCAAGTCATAAACCCAGAGAAGGAAGGAGTGATACTTCCTCCTGCACTCATAAAGTCGGGCAAAGAGCTCCTCAGTTGTCTGGAAGAGTGAGAGGGAGGAAGAGAGAAGCACAGCGAGAGAAAGGGAGAGGAGAGAGAGAGAGAAGAGTCAGACATACAGATATATGAACATTATGACTATGAATGATCGTTCTCTACAGGAAGAGAGAAGCGCAGCGAGAGAAAGGGAGAGAGAGAGAGAGAGGTGAGAGAGAAAGAGAAGAGTAAGACATGCAGATAGATGGACATTATGACTATGAATGATCGTTCTCTACAGAATGTATATACGCCAGAAAGAAAATGCCAAGCACCAAAAAGGTTTCTCGAATAAAAGTTTCGTTTATTTTTTATCACTGCTTCAAGGAATTAATTTAAAACACACTTGCTTATACGTACATATAGTGAGAGATAGATAGAGAGAGAGAGAGGGAGGAAGGGAAGGAGAGGAGAGGAGAGGATAGAGAGAGAGAGAGAGAGAGACTGGGAGGGAGGGAGGGAGAGAGAGAGAGAGAGAGAGAGAGAGAGAGAGAGAGAGAGAGAGAGAGAGAGAGAGAGAGAGTTTGAAAGAGAGAGAGAGAGAGAGAGAGAGAGAGAGAGAGTTTGAAAGAGAGAGAGAGAGAGAGAGAGAGAGAGAGAGGAGGGGAGAGAAAAAGAAAGAGAGAGAGAGAGAGGAGGGGAGAGAAAAAGAAAGAGAGAGAGAGACAGAGACAGAGAGAGAGAGAGAAGATAGATAGAGAGAGAAGAAAGAGACGAGAAAGGAGAGAAGAGACCCACCCATCCCTCTCCCCCTCCAGCTTTCTCCCCTCTCCCCGTCCAGCTAGATATTAATACCCTCTTCCGTTTGCCTTAAGCAGCAGGGGCTCCCTCGGACAAGACTTCCGGAATGTGTCTGCTGGTGACGTCTCAACTGGCGAGCAGCGGGAGGGCCGCGCCAGAGTAAACACGCGCACAATAGGGGATCAGATGCCACTAACGCGTCAGGAAGGTCGTGTTCAGGCTTATAATGGCACGCATCCGGTCAGTTATTAGATCTCGGGAGCTCAGAACGGCACTGCCAACGCGCTGGACGACGGCCCTCAAAGACGCCCTCTCCTGCGTGGTGATTCAATTGATTCTTGCAACCGGCA
>NC_091561.1:31414748-31422248 GCF_042767895.1 Penaeus vannamei | reverse complement strand
AGAAAATCAACAAGAACGTCATCATAACCAATAAAAACAAAGGAACATCAAGGAAATTAAAGCCTCAGTATCGAAGATTCGAACGATCGACCCGCTGGAGCTCCGGGTTCGAAATCCCAGCCCCGCGCTGGAACAACACGACCACTAAATTGATAAGGCGACAAATCTTCCATAATCAGAAGGGCGCGAAGGAGAGGTGGGATGTTAGACCAAGGACCCCAATATGGGATTACAGAGCTGCATGATTGTGTTGATTATAAGCCTTGCAAATCCGTAAGTGTGGTTAATTCAGGTTCTTCGTAAAGACTGAGGAAATTGAATTGATGGATTAGATATTAAAGCGCCAACTTCTTCGATAAGATTTTTAAAATTCTATGTATGCCGCCGAGTACACACACGTCTAGGTTGCGAGAATTTTAATTCTGAATACAATTTAGGTTCGGTATTATTTTTTCTATCATGTAATATGATTTATGTCAAAAGCTATTTCATCGGATAAAATGGATAACTTTCCTGAATGGATTATACCTCTTGCCACTGAAGAGGAAACTGAATTTCTTAGATTAATTTTTTTCAGAAATATAAAACACACATATATGCACACACACACGCGCGCACACACACACACATATGCACACACACACGCACACACACACACACATATGCACACACATTTGCACACACGAACACACACACACACACACACACACACACACACACACACACACACACACACACACACACACACACACACACATATATATATATATATATATATATATATATATATATATATATATATATATATACACACATACACATATATATACACACGCATACATGCATACACTCACGCACACACACACATACACACACACACACACACACACACACACACACACACACACACACACACACACACACACACACACACACACACACATATATATATATATATATATATATATATATATATATATATATATATATATATATATTATATACATATGTGTGTTTGTTTGTTTGAATGTAATGTGTGTATACACATACACATATGAATACATGTGTGTGTGTGTGTGTGTTTGAATGTATATGCGACTATATATATATATATATATATATATATATATATATATATATATATATATATATATATATAGATAGATAGATAGATAGATAGATAGATAGATAGATAGATAGATAGATAGATAGATAGATATTATATATATATATAAATATATATATATATATATATATATATATATATATATATATACATATATATATATATGAAAATGAAATTAGCCACAATGAGAATTGAAAATAATCGTAACGTTTCGAATTCTTCACAAGTTTCTCTTCAGACAAACCCGAAATGGCTAATTTCATTTTCATTTTTGTGTACACGTTACTGTGTTTGTGCTTGTGTTCATATATATATATATATATATATATATATATATATATATATATATATATATATATATATATATATATATATATTGCATCATTTCTGGTAAACATGATTTAAGAAATACAGTTTCCTCTTCAGTGGCAAAAGCTATAAGTCATGTTATCAATCCTATACAATGGAGAAAATGATTTTATCTGTCTTTCTCTCTCTCTCTCTCTCTCTCTCTCTCTCTCTCTCTCTCTCTCTCTCTCTCTCTCTCTCTCTCTCTCTCTCTATATATATATATATATATATATATATATATATATATATATATATATATATATATATGGGGATGTTGCACACGCTCATATATAAGTCCAAATACACACTCATACATACATGAGCGCGCGCGCGCACACACACACACACTATTTGTATCTACATCTACAGAAGTGCGCGTTTGTGTATATTTGATTATGTGTACATGCAAACGCTGTGCATGCACGTACACTCATTTACGCATGCATGTGCGTGTGTGTGTGAGAAAGAGAGAGAGAGAGAGAGAGAGAGAGAGAGAGAGAGAGAGAGAGAGAGAGAGAGAGAGAGAGAGAGAGAGAGAGAGAGAGAGAGTGAGAGAGAGAGAGAGAGAGCACGTACGAACACTGAGCCTACCTGTAAGCATTCAGGGTGTTATATGAAAAAGATGATTGCGTACTACGAGGCTGTTTTATTTACCCCCCATAATTTTGTGCTGGTAATTGTAATGAATGGGATTCGAAAGTAGTCAGTCTGGGACGTAATATCTGCGGCACAATTTTCATAATCAAATCGATAAACGGTAATTTTTTTGTTAATTTACCATTGACGATTTCTAATACTATGGCATATGAATACAGTTTAGATATTCTTGTTTTTAAAGATTCTGCAAAATATAGCATTAGTCGTAATTTTTAAGTACCATTAATAGAATAAAAATTTTCGAGGAGAAATATCCAGCATTCCCAATTAAAACACTCAGGGTTTGAGGGCGGTATTTGAAATACGAAATGGGGGGGGGGGAGATTTCATATATAAAGGACAAAACAAAATGTCAATACCGGTTTCTCTTTCCCATGCATGATTTTATCGCAAGTTGTTTTAGATTTTCATCTTTATTACCCCGTTTTATATTTGTTCATTTGGCTGGAAGGTAATGCATGGAAGTCAACGGGCCACAAAAATAAATAAATAAATAGTCTAACCTAATTCAATAAAACTAAATCTAAGGCTTATCTAATCTGAGAAAAAACGAACGTAATAAAGCTTTTCCCAAAGAAAAGACTTTCTGTGGAAACAAACATGAAAGGATAATAGTGCTAAGACAAGGGAAAGCGTAAAGACGTTAGATTATGTCATAATTCTTTCTGATTCCTACCTTCCCTTTTTTATTTATTTTTCCTTTTACCTTTTTTATATTTTTTATTCATATCAACTTCTTATTGTAGTAGGTACACAAAGCAAATTAATCAGCTAATCACATATACCAAATTTCTTTATTTAATTCCAAAACAAGTTTGCTATTTTTAGGTAACGTCATCATTCGCAAAATACTACATAAGTAGCTCTACATGTGGGGAGATTTATGTCGTGTGTGCACAGGGAATTTTCATGGCCCTGTACTTATGTGTGTATGGGCGTTATGATGATCATGTGTGTCCTTTGTTTCCCCAATCTCTCTCTCTCTCTCTCTCTCTCTCTCTCTCTCTCTCTCTCTCTCTCTCTCTCTCTCTCTCTCTCTCTCTCTCTCTCTCTCTCTCTCTCTCTCTCTCTCTCTCTCTCCCCCTCTCCCTTTTCTTTCTCTATACAGCGCTCGCAAAGGTTACACTAGCAATCGAAGGAGAATAAAATGTGAACCTTTCTTGACGAATAATGTATGGATCACTTGACCATGTTCCCTTTTCGCTGCAATACCATCTGCGGCCATTTTGGGAAGATTCAGCAATTTTGACAAAATAGGAGACATCCAAGTGAACCGCTACTTTCTTCAGTGTCTCCAGGAGTTTTTTTAATGTTCGATCTTCATAATACTCCATGCGACATTTTTTTGAAGTGGTTCAGATGAGGTGAATTAATTGGCCACTGTAATACATAAAGTCCACTGTCATTCAGATTCTTTTTGACTGTCTCTGAATAGTTGCAAGGGACGTTATCACGCAGAATAAAATCACGTTCACGAATTTCCTACATGACTGGCAAATATTCAATTCATGCGTTTTAATGGAATCACCCGCTCGCTGTAGCTTTTTATTATTATTATTATTATTATGGTATCACACCGTCCGTGAATTTTGTTCTCTTGACTGTGTATTTCGGATCACAACGCTTTGCGGGGTTTGAAGCTCACCTCTTCGATCTGAAAGTGCGTTTATTACTTATCACATTTTTTTTTAACTGGATAGGATCTAACATTGGTAATTGCACTTTTCTTCTTTTTCATAGCATTAGTGAGAGGAGGCCGAGCCGGGAAACCGAGGTCTTTCTGAAGGCGATGTTTTTTAGTTCTGATTGACACGTCTTTGATGAGTCCTGGGTGCTTGTTGTTATGTGTTGCTGCTTTTATAGGAGGTTCAAACACCACCTACGGCTTGAGCATCGTCTTCGCCCATGGCAAAGTCTTCCTCGGAGCTCCAGAACTATGTTCCCTCCGTTTTGCTTCTCCGGCTGCTAGTAAGGCAGCAGCCTTTTCAGACTATAGATTACTTGTCTTGATGCCTCCATATCTGCAGATGCGTGCATTAGGGACATTTACAATAACGCGAAACAGCGTATTTTCTCATGATATTCCATGTTTGTAAATATATGTATATGTATCTGTGCATGTGTACACACACACACACACACACACACACACACACACACACACACACACACACACACACACACACACACACACACACACACACACACACACACACACACACACATCTATGTGTACATCTATGTGTCTATTGCTGCAATAGAAAAGAATGTGATAGAAGTATAATATAATCTTGCTATAAAATAAACCTTCGTTGTAGTGGTGGTATTTATAACAACAGTGAATAGATAGACAGCGGTATATTATTACAGCTTTGTTAGCGTGATGAAAAAAATATAAAACGTAAAATTATAAAGTATGAAATATACATCTGAAATATTGTCCACACTTATGGCATGCAAAAGCTTACGAGGAAAGAGCAGTAGTTCTGAGAAGCAAGTGCACAAGAAGTAATACCAAGAAAAAGATTGAAGGAAGGAGCTGTAGTAGGAATTCGTGATACCTGGAAGGGGAGCAAAAAAAAAATTATCGTGTTAAGTAGAAGCAGCGCAAGAATTAAAATAAAAGCGATCATATTGGCCATTTATGCTTGGATTGCACAGAGGACGTAGTAGATGTAAGCAGTACTAGGATTACTATGAGAAGAGCGGGGTTAAGCAGGAGGTGGGAGCTTCAAGGCCAAGGTTTTCGCGAAGGAAGCGCGAGCGGCAAGGAGGCCCTCGGTGAGACGGGTGCTTCGACGCTGCTGATTCCGCGGCGCCCAACGACCTATTAATGAAACATATAATTATGCAGACTCGATCTGTTCCTCACAATGGCGGAGTTGGCAATACACACTCGGACCAACCCTTCCGCCGTGGACTGGGGCGCGACCTCTGGTTCAAAGCGACACGGAAGACTCGCGTCCGGGTACCGACATCGAACTCGCTCGGCCGATCTCCGACGCCCCGGTAGCAGATAATCCAATAATATCCGTAGTTGGAGAGACGACGGTTCGGTTATCGGGGGTGTGTTCCACTAAGCATGCAGGGCTCGTCCAGCATCCCATCAAAATGTATTATTGCTGGCGAGTGAGTCCGTTAAACAATAGCTTGTGTGATCGGCCCAGATGATAAGATTCATTTCAAAGGTATTAGATAGAGCTCAAGCCATACTTTGCCTTCAATAATAGGTACCTGTCCAAGGGTATTGTGATATACTCCGGCTCGATGTATACCTTGCTCTCTATTTAGCCATGTAAATGAGCTATTCTTAATAAGTTAGTGTTTGGAAAGCTGTTATTTAAGACCAGCTGAGTGGTCGAGAATAATTGCATAGGAACTCAGTGAACAGTGGTTATAGGTTTTATTATTGTGTTCTTTTTAACCTTGGCATACGCCCATTAACCCGCAGGATCGCATTGATAAGGATAGTTATATCGATAGTGTAATAGATGCTTATCCCCATTTTCTAATTCCAATTATTCACCCTTATCCACTCGGACTAAAAGGTCGAAAGTTGCGAGAACCAATCAGCGGAAGGCTTCCATGTTGCAGGAGCCCAGGCGTGATGTATGAGGGATGTTGATTGGTAGGCAAGTGTAAACAAAGCGCCTAGTGGTCGACAAGTCGCCTACCCGCCCATCCACTAATTGTTACTTTAAACAGAGTTGGAGTTAATAACATACCCTGTAATACTCCTAGATGAATAAGGCGGGGACAGGCATTCACTCTCGCTCCTTATTCTACTACAATATTTGAGTTGTTTAGAAAGTAAATTTGTCGGATTTTGAATAAGATATTAGATATTAACGTAAGCTTGTCTGCCGAAGTTTGCATTATCATTAAAATGCAGAGCTTGTTGGTCACGCCTGGTAATATATTCTTCACATTATGCTGCAGCGTAGAAGAACGCTAAAATACGAATTTTTAGCGGGTATTTCGCCCTCTCGCCTTTATTATTCAGATACGCGATGATTCGGAAAATTACACGAGACTGCTTCGAGATCGCAATTCCCCGTATTGACAGTCTGCACGCCCTCTCGGTTACATTTTTTCTTCTTCGGCGCAGAATCTCGCCACAGATCTTCAGGCTTTTAAATCTACGTTGAGCCATTTAACGCAAGATCGAGATGGCGAGTTCCATCATTATAACCACAAGACAATGACAGAAACACGATGGAGAGAGGGTCGGGGTTCAACCGACCCCTCGCAAACAAAGAGAAGTAGCTGGAGAAGACAAAGGAATTTTCCGTGGGTTGGATGAACCATCTGGCGTTCACACAGATAAGACTCGAGGCTGTTGAACAGAATTTTCTTTTATTGATCTAATATTTGTGGTAAAATCTTTTGTGCAATGGCATCTTGTATGTATGAACATCCCTCGCGTATTTTGATTGCTCTTTTGTGATGCACATGCATGCCATCAAACGTTCAAATAGTAATCGGTTTCAAATTGCAGAAAAATTCCTTTTCAAGGTTTTAATGAGCATCGGAAATTTTGCTGAGAATCGGGTATTACTACAAGGTTGAGCAAAAAAATAACTGATAAGGCATAATTTTTTATATATCCTACAACTTCAGTCTAAAGACCCACATCTGCGGGAAGATGCTTGATGCACCACCTTCGAAGCCCATCTGAAATCGTCCTCACACCCAAGCTAGATGAAGTTAAAGTCGTTCACATTTCAGATCATTTGCTACATATTTTGTTAGGTAAATACCTTAAAATACCCATGCTAGGCAGCTGGGTTCTCAGCTGAATCCAGAGCCTGTGCGGCGGACCAGCCAGCCAGTCATCCATGCTAGACCTGGGCCAGCCACCCACAGCGCCTGCGCCTGACCCAGACGACGAGACCGTCGACGGGTTAACGCCGTGTTCAAATGCCATAGGTTGATTGTTGTTCTTGATTGATGAAGCTTTCATGCGTTACGTTCCTGGTGCAAATGTCTCGCGTCGTTTTCCTAGTTCCGTAAAATACTTTCGTCGCTAAGGCGTCAGAGTGGAGTTATAAGATTCTGATTACGTGAATCACTTTTTTGGTCAAATATTTTCGCGTAAGTATCCTGGCATTATTAAAACTTCATCTTGTTTACCACTTTTTCAGTTATTGGCGTCTTTTTCATTCGTTTGTTTCATAACTGTCTCGACTGTAGTCTGTTCACTGATTCCTCTGGTCTTTCCTCTCCCTTCAGTTCCTACTTACAGCCTCTTATCTTTGCTTGCCTCCCTTATCTCCTCTCCCTCCCATCCCCACCGCGCCTTCCCCCACCACAGTCCCCCCGCCCCGTGTCTCTCCCCACCAACGTCGACGCCGCGGCTCCCCTCC
>NC_091561.1:31387248-31389748 GCF_042767895.1 Penaeus vannamei | reverse complement strand
AAACGAGTTTATCCACACAATATATTTGACAGGCTTTATCAAGATTGCATATATGGATGGCCCTATTTCAAGTCTCCAAAATTCTTGAAATACGAAAATGGGAAGAGAAAGTCAAGTGAAGTTGCCTGGTATGATATTGTTTAGTTAGATAAAAACTGATTGTAACCGGGAAGTAAAAAGTAGCTAAATATATCATAAGGGTTAGACTAAGATCATTTGCAAGCAGCCCATAATAGGTTCCTTCAGAAAGAACGAGAAAAGAAAATTCATAGAAACATACGTAGATTTAATCATCCTTTAACATTAAGAGAATTGATATACTTCATAAACTGCCACTAACGATACGAATGGAGAACATGGCTTATTCACATATTGTTTACCATTATCATTATCATTATCTACGCAATGAAGCACGACCTGGATCTAGCACTATGCCTAGCCGCCCCCCCCCCTCGGAAAAATCTATCCCTCCGCCATCCCACATTCCACGCCAGATTGCTCTCTCCAAACTTACATCTAATCTTTCGCCCATAGTTTATTTCTCTCAACTACTGTATGAATAAGCTGACATAATATTCATGCTCTATAACAACCTGTCGTAGAGGGAGCAATGAATCCTAAGCGATTAGATCAATATTCAAATGCGTCTCTTAAACTACACGTTATATCAAAATGGCCATTATACGCCTACCTTGGATCATATTTCTTCATCGGGACAGATGAAACGGATACATTGCTGTTCACAAGTCACATGGCATGATCGCATATTTATAAGGATAGTAATAACGACAATATATAAATACCGAGATGAATAAACGGGAGAATAGAACCAAAAAAGAATCATATGGGGAGAATGATATATAAATGGATCAATAAAACAAAAAAATGGAATAATTCAATATCGAATCCACGCCCACATACCAAAGCCCGCCCTTCATGCCACCAAGCCGCCTCCAGTAACTCAGCAATTACGTACCTTCCCCTGACTTAGCGTGCTCTGTATAACCAAGCTTCGATAAATATCAAAACGATCCCGAGTATTTGCATAATCAAACCAATCATTGTTATTTCGATTTCGAGCGCCCCCATGAGCACTCGGAACAGGTGTCGGATAGAGGGCTCAACTCGCGTCCCTCAAACCATAACAAATAACATCAGTTCCTCATTGTCTATCCTTCGCCCTTGACGCCGGCCATCCCTCACGATGCATTAATATTTGTTGTTATTTATGAGTCGCGTGTGGCGTCTCGTGGCGTGCCTGGATGATGGAGGGAGACGGCCGATTGTCCGCCGAGCAAACATGGGAACTGAAACGCTTCGGAACACCTTGCTTTATAAACATCAAGAAGATATATTATGGAAGGAGTAAAATAAAGAAATGAATAAATAAATAGATAGATACAAGTAAATTTGTAAATAAACCCTGGGGTAAGTGAGTGAGAGCTGAACTTAAGGTGGAGGAATAAAATACTTAGAGAAAGAAAGGGAGTGAGACAGAAAATAAAAAGTGTGTTATAGAATGTCAGCGCGCGAGGTTGATTTTAAAGATTAGATAAAAGCCTGTGAGAACCATGTTGATGGAAGGACAGGCTTGGAAGTTCCATTTCAAGCGGAGAGACTTTTCTGTAGAACGACTTACATTACGTGGTGATTTTTATAGTGTGGCGAGGTTACTGACACGATAATACCCATTAAAAAATGTAAACACTAACGTTAGTGACTATAAATATTCTGGGAGATTAATCGTGATCTCAAGTCCCAACAGAATCTCTTATTGCTTCCTATCTTAACGTTAATGTGTGTTAGTATTCCTTAACAAGGTACTTGCATCCCTACTGGGTCAAAGGTGGTGCTTAATTGGCCACTTGTAACAGCCAACACCCTCTTGTATTTGCAGTATCAGACCAAACTAAACACCGGTTATGGCCGAGGCTTATTACTATTATGATGAGCCTTTCAGCTTATACTTGGCATACGCATGGGCGTTTAAAAACAAACAAAATATAGATTCATTGGTTTATTACGACTAAGATCTTTCTTCTATCTCTCTTGTTTCGTATTTCCACAGCGTAAAATAAAAGTGACAATATGAATTGGATTATTTGTCATTAGGTGATATGAGGAAATTGATTGCATTCACTGAAGCGAGGCGATAAGAGGGAGAAAATGAAGGGAATTAATCACCTCAGGAAAAAAAAAGAACTTGAAACGATCGCATAACGCAATCTTCCGAAGGTTTCTCTTTTGTGAGACAATCTTGCCTTGTCGCCCTGGTAAAAGCCTCTGTGATTCTCCTTGTTTATTTACTGAATCTCTCTTGATATTTTGGTCTTTGTAAACCGAAAATCGTCGAAGTTGATTTTTCTTTTTTTCTTTTTTTTTGTCGATTTATTGATAAACTTAATTTTAGTGGTCCTTTTTCAAGTAAGAATAATGTTTTTTTCCTTGTCGTTTTGGTGAATTTGAGCTCTCTCTGGTTATAACTTCGTCGTTTTGGCGA
>NC_091561.1:31354748-31357248 GCF_042767895.1 Penaeus vannamei | reverse complement strand
TATATATATATATATATATATATATATATATATATATATATATATATATATATATATATATATATATACATACATAAATATATATAGATATAGATATAGATATAGATATAGATAGATAGATAAATAGATAGATGGATAGATAGATAGATTGATAGATATAGATATAGATATAGATATATATGTAAATATATATATATACATACATACATATACATATATATATATATATATATATATATATATATATATATATAAATGTATGTATATACATATATGTATATATGTATGTATGTATGTATGTGTATACATATATATACATATATACATATGCATATAAAGCTATATTTGTATACACATACGTACATACGTGTGTGTGTGTGTGTGTGTGTGTGTGTGTGTGTGTGTGTGTGTGTGTGTGTGTGTGTGTGTGTATTATATATATATATATATATATATATATATATATATATATATATATATATATATGTATGTATGTATGTATGTATGTATGTATGTGTATATATATATATATATAAATACATAAATATATACATATATATATATATATATATATATATATATATATATATATATACATAGAATTTGCGAGAAGTGTAGAGAAGTGTAATCATCGTGAGGTCCCTGTTGTCTGTCCTTCATTAGGCCTTAAATCATCCCCGATTCGGCCGCCAATAACAAAGCTGTAGGGCGTCCACCTGATAAATGATGGGGCTCTTGATGACCGGCTGGCGACCCTCTCCTCTCGGCGGATAATTCCAGCCCAGCCCGAAATTACACGCCAAATGACATGTTTTCGTAATGAATAGGAGAGAAATGACATGTTATACAGCGAGATCAGTATGTAATGCACGGCCTCGCCTCGCTTATTAGCAACTACCAAATCACCGCGGATCGGCGAGCGCCCGGGACGCAGCGCCGAGGAGAGTAGGCAGGGCCCCGTCGCGCCAAATTGTCGGGTTGGCGGGACGGTGAGCAGTGTGTTTGTGTCGGGTAATGACCGGCCTGGAGATGCGAGTGGGTTTAGCGCCCGAAACCGATGTGTCAACTGCGCGCGGAGGGAGGAAGGCCGGCGAAATGGGGCCTGTTAACCGTAATTTACCGGAGAGACGGAGAGGAGGTAGTGGGAGGGGATGAGGAGGAGAGGAATGAAAGGAGGGAGGAAGGAGAGGGGAAAATGGAAGGAAAACGAGGAGAGTGTAGGAAAAAAATGATGAGTAAGAGGAAGGAAGAGAGGAGGGAAGAAAGGGGATAAAGAGAGTGGAAGGGATGAAGGAGGACGAAAAAGGGAGGGAGGAAATGAAATGAGGGAAGAAAAAATGCAGTTAGAAAGAAAGAAAAGGAATGGTGATGGGAGAGAAGTGGTAGGAGGATAGGAGAAAAAAAGCAAGGAAAGGAAGGGGGGAGGAAAACGGGATACAGAACTGAACCGAATAAGGGAGGAAGCGAGAGGGAGAAGGATGACGGGAGTTACGAATGGAAGGAATGAAGGAGGAATGAATGACAAAACGGGGACGCATACTTCCAAACATTACCTGAGCATTGACACGCAGCGTTGTCCTTGCTAATAAGACCTTTCCTCCACGGCAGTATCAGAAGGACCCCAATCTCCCTCCCCCAATCTCCCTCCCCCGATCTCCCTCCCCCAATCTCCCTCCCCCGATCTCTCTCCTTCGCGGCGGGAAACCCCTCGTTTCTCTCTCCTCTCCCGAGTCTATCGTTTTATTCAAAAGCAAAACGAGTTTCATGATTATCGCATTGAGTTGCCACATGACTTCCGCATCTCAGTCCTCATATAGCAGTCTTAAGGAGCCTAACCGCGCTATCTTGGCTTATTATATACTTTACTGTGCCAGCGTATCAGGCCTCATCGTGTGGCTGCGTTTGTGCGTGTGTGCGTGTGCGCTTGGAGGTGCATGTGTTTGGAAGTACTTTTTTTTAGAAGGTCGGCGAAATGGGGCCTGTTGTGTGTGTGTGTGTGTGTGTGTGTGTGTGTGTTTGCCTGTGGACATCAGATTGTGTATACATTTATGTCAAATCTATATTTTTCATATATATGTGATGCTGTCCATGTGCGTACACAAGCCAGCGAGCGGACGTGCGCCCCGCTCTGCAAGACCTCTCGGGGATTTTGAAAGGTGATGGAGTGGCCCTTTTTTCCCCTCTCATAATCCACCTTATCGCAAGAGCTACGTCACTGTTAATGTAGGAGTGGGTAATTTATGTCGAGACTTTATAGGCTATATGATATAGATCGACGTGTTTCGCTCTGCTAGGACCGGCGAACGCAATAAAGTGCTGTAATCTCTCCCGTATTTAGAGACAATCTCCTCTGCGCTTTGGAAAGAGATTTATGAAAGATATCGGACGCTGTATCTCTGCCAATTGGAGCGTGTGTTGAGATGCCCAATCACGAGAATTAGATGCTATCGCCGTGGTTTGTTCACCTTTATTAGGGTATGTGGTATATTAAATAATGAAA
>NC_091561.1:31319748-31329748 GCF_042767895.1 Penaeus vannamei | reverse complement strand
TCGTCTCTCTCCCTCTCCCTCTGCCTCTCTCTGTCTCTCTCTCTCTCTCTCTCTCTCTCTCTCTCTCTCTCTCTCCCTCTCTCTCTCACTCTCTCTCTCTCTCTCTCTCTCTCTCTCTCTCTCTCTCTCCCTCTCTCTCTCTCTCTCTCTCTCTCAATGTTTGTGAATGTTTTAGATTATTTTTATTGGGTTAAAGATTACAAATGTAACCATGTTTCTGTTGATATCACATTCATCATCTCTAACATCTTTATCGTTTTCAATACCATCAATATACATGTAATGATACCAGTTATTAAAAAAAAAAAAAAAAAAAAAAAAAAAAAAAAAAACAATCATGATTTAAGGCTATATGGTGTAGGATTTATACACGAGTTGTTTCTGAATGTTTTGTATCTCGCTTGATCCCCACTGCATTTCGTTGCATAATATTTCCTTGCTTCTTCTGAAGTCTGCACTTTACTTACAGCTGAATGGGCCTTCAAAATCCTTCGACTCTGAATTCTTCTATATACACTAGCTTTCCTAATTGTGTTAGAATATAGTATTCCCGCACAAGCACCAGCTGTTTTCCCAATTCTCCTAGGACATTGTATTCCCGTATATGCACCAGCTATCTTCCTAATTACGTAAGGATTTGGTATCCTCCCATATTCAACAACCATTTTCCTTATTACATCAGAACTTCTTGATTTCCCATAACCACCAACTTTCCTAATTGTGCAAGGATTTGATATTTTCCTGTAAGTACCAATGGTTTTCCTAATTGCACTAGGCCCCTCCGTCGCCCCACCTGTTGTCCTGTCTTCTGAGGTGCGAATATCACTTGTATATCCTTGACCCTTGTCCTTAGCCGTCCTGTCCTTGAAGTCTCCGGGCTCCAAATTTATTCAGAATTATCACCTAACTCTTTGACTGAACAAGCGCAAAGAGGCCAACAATTTGTTCAAGAATTTTTATGGCTTTTAATATATTAACTTCCCGCTAGTTCCAACGCCCGCTTTATTTTTCCAATTAATATATTACGCCTAAAATGATCTACTCAACAATTAAAATCGCAGAAGCAGACCTCCGCCTGGGAAAATGGAGAATCCGATCTAACAGATTGATTCACTCATTTGCAACCTTAGCATTATGAGCTTTATTTCAATACTATCTAGAGGTCATAATCGTTGATCCCGTCACATCATATCTCTCAGAAACTCGTATATATGCAGATAAGGCTGGCTAGAGTACGATAATGGCGTAACAGCTTTCCTCAGCTGATGCACCCTGTTTTTATGGCTTCATAACTTAACATACTTTATCGTGCGCGCCATCATCATTATCATATTCATAACGTGGTAAGCCATAAGGGGCCTTTAATGTCCAACTATTATTATCTCGCCTCCGCATTAAAATTCGTAATGTTGTTTAACAGTCAGTTTGAACAATGCAAAATTCATTGGGCAATCGGAGGGGCGGCGACCGAGGCCTTGTTGCTCCCACCGTCCGTGCGGGCGCCCCTCGCTGCCGCCACGCCCGCGCGCCCTTCCTGGATTACGGAATCATAAGCGCATACCGGAGGGCGGACGGCGGCCGTAATGAGGACTCCGGCGCAGATGGCAACGATGATTATCCGCAGAAACGCTCGTGCACTGGCTCGCTGGTGTGGGAGGTTCGCCGAGAACACTTAGCGGCTGACAGGAACCTGGCGTGGCCTCGTCAGCAGGTATGTGTGTATCTGCTAATGACGGCACAGCCTTCCACAGTCTTCCCCGTCCCTCCCCCTCCCCCTTCCCTTGGCCTCTCGTCGTTTCTGCTTTAATGTGTTTCGCTGAGGTTCTGGGGGTTTCGTAACGTATCATTAAATGTAATATTAAAAGTATCTTCATACGGAATGGTTAGCGTCTTCTTATTGTGTTCGTGCGGAATTGTGCTTAGTTAACTTCAATTCTGATAATCTGCAGGATATTGACAAAGCTCATTTATCGTTAATGCCATGTACATTATATGCGATCCTGTAGTTACATAACGTAAACTTCACAACATTCGAGCATAAATCTTACCGATCAACAAACGCACAATAGCTACCCAACCTGCGCGAACTTCATCTCAAGAATAAAGACAGCCCGCTAAGAGGAATCCCTGTGATGGCCCAACACAACGAAAATCATACCGAATTTAAACTTTAAACCGACAGTTCTTGGATTGGCGTATAATTTTACCCCCTCTATTCAACGTGCGTTACTTCGGATCTCCTCCGTGCATGCCATTCTCACCTGGCTTCACCTCCTCTGTTGTCGTGGTGTGGGGAACGGGAGGCGGAACCAACGACCGGTTATGTGTGGGGAGATAATTCAAGTCTGGGGAAAGAGAGGTGCGTCGGGGAGGCTGGGGAAGGAGAAGGAGAAAGGTGCAGGACGGGGAGGCTGGGACAGAGATGCAAGTCGGGGAGGCCGGGAGAAAGAGAAGAAAATAGAAGTGCATGTTAGGGAGGCCGGGGAGAGAGAGGGAGAAAGAGAGAGAAACGGGAGAGAGAGGGAGAAAGAGAGAGAAACGGGAGAAAGAGGGAGGAAGAGAATCTTGGGAGAGAGAGAGAAAAAAGAGAGAGAGACAGGTAAGGAAGATTGAAGGAAGAGAGGGACGCAGGACGCTGGGGAGAGAAAAATCTATAAAGAGTCAGAGTGGCTGGGATGAGAGAAAGGAAAGGAGAGGGGCTGGTAAGAAAAACTAGAAAAAGAAGAGGTATAGGTTTGAGAGACTTACACGAGAAAGGAGGTGAGAGAAGTGCAGGTCAGGAAGAACAGAAGGGGAGAGAAAAAGGGATAAGAACAGGTCAGGAAGGATGGGGGGAGAAAGAGAAAGAGATAGGGGCAGTTAAGGAAGCCTACAGAAAGGAAAAGTTACAGGTCAGGGAGGCTAGAGAGAACAGTGCATTCGTGTGTGTGTGTGTGGGTCAGAAATATGAAAACAAACAAGCTAAATAATCAGGTCTAAGCTGGTACACTGTGTACAATGTGTCCTGTACTGAGAGAGAGAGCCGTATCGTAGCGGAATCGACAGAAAAAACAAATCCGAAAAAATCGTCCATGAGACTGATAAAAATGGAGATGGAAGCGAAGGGTCAAACATGGGAATATGAATCAAGGAGGAAAATTATTGTGTGTGAACTTTAAGACATTTTTAGTATTGATTCATTGGTGGTAAAGGACCTCTGACTTTGAATGTCTGTGTGTATGTGTTCTATCGGCGTGTCATTAGAATAGAAATTATGAAAATATTAGATAGTTTAAGACCAAAAAAAAACAATGAAAGTTTTATGAATGATTGTTTCAGATGAATTCTTCAATGAGAGAAAAGTCAGGTTAGTTTGACTTTCATTTGCCTTTTCAAGAAAATTTTGAAAACGTTGACCATGTACTGTAGCATTTGGAACTGAAAGAAGCAACTGTCCATGGAAGGACAAAGGTATAAATGGATGCCTATTGAAAATCGCAAACAATTTCATGGAAGGAAACTGCAAAATATGTGTATTAGATATGCAATATGCAAAATAAGGCATAAATACTGGCCTCTTGCTAAAAGTATGAAGTGATCTTTACATCCTTTTATAAAATCCTGACCAGAGATCGTATCAAATGGAGTACCACATCCTGTGTTCCTCGGCCGAGTGTGAAGAAAAGTCTTTCACACGTGTGCTACATTTAGAATGATATAAAGCAAAATATGTAAAGAAAATATGGAAATTAAATCATATGCAGTATATACTCTCCACTCAGCCCGCAAAAGTGGCAGGCATTTGCTCCGCGCATAATGCTGAAAGATTCACACATCCAGAAAGGTCGCCGTGCAAAAGTGGCATGAGAAAGAGCGTGCTGTTCCTTGCACGTGGGATGGGGGTGGGGGGGGCGGAGGCGGAGAGTGGTGATGGGGTGCACGCCGCCATGACGTGATGGGCGGGCGAGTGTGTGTGGTGGGCGGGGGCGTGAGGCCCGACGCCCGCACGGTCACCTGGGCGGTCGGGAGAACCCACAGACACACGATAATCACAAACGGCCGTGATTGATGTCACCTGCGAAATGGCACGTTGCGGCGAGCGCTCTCACGACCCGCGGTGTTTGTGTTGGCGGGCGCGGATACTCGCCACTTTCCTCTCTGCGTTCAAATGCGGATATGTGCGGATACATGTATGGTCATGTATGTGTGCTTGGCGTGTTGTGCATATGTGTAAATGAATAGGCACATATCTATGTGTGCTGGTATATGTAGCACGTACACAAAATATGGATACACTTTATATGTAATTTGCTTCGGTGCATACTCAGTGATATGCATGTCACTGAGTATAAAATATATTATCCATTATCTGTTACCATTAGTAGTAGTAGTAGTAGTATAACTATTATCACTATTACTTTTATTATCATTACTATTACTATTATTATCATTATTATAGTCTTTATTATTATTGTTAGCATGCTGCTACCATTACCATCATTATAATCATTACTATTATCACTGCTATTTCTTTTAATAACATCATTATGCTTGTAGTGCTTATGATCATTATCATCTTTATTATCATCATTGCTATAAGCATTATCAAAGCCACCCTTATCATCATCATCATCACTATTATTATCATTATTGCTGTTACTGAATTTGCTATCATTAGCATTATTATTATTACTATTATTACCATCATAATCATCCTTATCATTACCCTTTTCATCAATATTGCAATCATTATCATGACCATAAGAATCAATATCATATTCATAATCATCTTCTTGTTCATAATTTTACTCTTTTGTTTATTATTACTATCATCATTATTGCTTTGTTTTTTTGTTATCATTATCATCATTATCATTATTGTCATTATTATTGTTATCATTATTACTATTAGTGTTATTGTTATTATTGTTTCTTTATTATTATTATAATTATAATTATAATTACTATTAATGATACCATTATTATTATAATTATTATTATTGTTATTATTATTATTGTAATTAATATTATCTTTATCATCATTATCATTATCGTGATCAATATTTTTATTTTTATCATTACCATTGTTATCATTATTATTATCATCATTATTATTATTACTATCATTAATAATAATGAGGATAATAATAATAATAATAATAATAATAATAATAATAATAATAATAATAATAATAATAATAATAATAATAATAATAATAATAATAATAATAATAATAATGATAATAAGTAATAATGATAATGATAATAATGATGATAAACCTGATAGTAATGGCAATAATAATAATGACAATATCAATAGTGATGATAACAATAATAAAAGCATCATTAGTAATAGTATTAGTGATGAGGGTGACGGTAATGATAATAATGACATCAGTAATAATGATGATAATAATAATACCGATATTAATAATAATAATAAATGACGATAATAGTAATGATAATCACAATAACAGTAATAGTGACAAAATGATGATAAAGATGAATGTAATAACAATGATAATAATAATAGCAGTAACAATAACAATAACAATAATGATAATAAGGAAATAATGACAACAATGATAAAAATTATCATTATTATAATAATAGCAATGATAATGATAATGTTATTGATAATTAGAATAATAATTATAATGACAATAACAATACTAACAATGATGATGACAATAGAATTCATTATGATGATAAAAAAGACTAATTATTATAATCATAATCATAATAAGTATTGGAAACAGAAATGTTAATAGTAATAACAATAACATAGGTAACAAAGATGATGATAATGATATGTAATGATAACAATAAGAACTATAATGATATTGATAATATCAATTATAACAACAGGGAAAATGAAAATATCAATAATCGTAACAACAATAATGATAATGATGATGATGATGGTGATGATGATGATGATGATGATGATGATGATGATGATGATGATGATGATAATAATAACAATAATAGTAATATTAATAAAAATAATGGTGATAATCTTTATTATTGTTATTATTTATATCGTTATTAGTAGCATCATTATGATTATTATTGACATCATCATAATAATAATGAGAATGATAATAATAACTGATAATAACAATAATGACTATTATGAATATGATAATGATAATGATAGTGCCAAAAATAGTAATGAAAATGATAATGAAAATTATAATAATAATAATGATGATGATAATAACAATGATATAAACGACAAAAAGAGAGATTGTTATTATATCAATTTTACTAATAATGATAATAATGATAATGGTAATCAAATGAAATAATGATAATAACAATATTGATGATAATAATAATGGTAGTAGTAGTAGTAGTAGTAGTTTTAACAATAGTAATATTGATAATAATAATGATAACGATGATAATAATAATGAATGATGATAATGATGATACTAATGAATGATAATAATGATAATAATAATGATTGATAATAATGATTATAACAATAATTAAAATAACAATGATAATAATAAAGACAATAATAATGAAAATGAAAATAGTAATAATATCATTGATGATAATAGTAATTAATAATCAGGATAATGATAATGATAACAAAACATCAACGATAGTAATGGTAATAGTACTAATAATAACAATAATAATAATAAAGTTAAGGATAATAATGATAATAGTAATGATCCTAATAATAATGATGATAATAATAATAATAATAGCAATTGTAATTCCAGTCACAATAGTAACAATGCTGGTAATAAGTACAATCATTATCATAAGAATAACAGTAATAATGATAATAGATACAATATTAAACATAATAGTCATAGTAATGATAATAATAATAATAATAATAATAATAATAATAATAATAATAATAATAATAATAATAATAATAATAATAATAATAATAATAATGATAATAATAATAGTAGTAGTATTAGTAGTAGTAATAATAAGAATAAGAAGAAGAAGAAGAAGAAGAAGGAGAAGAAGAAGAAGAAGAAGAAGAAGAAGAAGAAGAAGAAGAACAACAACAACAACAACAACAACAACAACAACAACAACAACAACAATAATAATAACGGTAATAAAAATAACAATAATAATAATGATAATGATAATAATAACAATGATAATGACAATAATGATAAAAGTATTCATATCAATAAATATAATAAAAACATTACGGACAATGATAATGATGACAATGATAATAACAAAAATAACATTAATAACAACAATAATGATAACAATGATGAAGGAAAAGATATTACAAAAAACAAGAAAGCTCACGACCAAGAGGATTCTGGAACTGCTGTCTCATATATTTCAAAAAATCTAGTTTGGGCATTGTAGGTTTTACTATAAATAATAACCATACCAATAATCATAATAGAAATAAATAAAGATAATAACGATGATAGTAACTATATCAAAAATAAAAATGAAAATCATAATAATGATAATGTCAATAAAAATTATATTGATATTGAAAAGTATGATAATACTAATAATAATAAGGATGAAAAAATAAGTATAACAACGGTTATAACGATAATGGTAATGAAAAAAAATATGATAATAATGAGAACAATGATAATGAAATAGAAATATCAGTAATTATAATGATATTGATAATAATATCAATGATAATGATAACAATAATGATAATGATAATTATCATGATAAAGATAAAGATGACAATAAGAATGATAAGAATGATAGTAATAACGACAATAAAAATATTAATAATGATAATGAACAATGAAAATAGTAAGTGTAACTATGTTAATGATAACATTGATAATAGTATTTACGATAATAATGATGATAATGATAATAATGATAATGATAATAACAAAAATGATAATAATAATGATATCAATTTTAATTTTGATAATAATCATACCGGCAGCACCACAATTATTATGATAAATAACAATAATAGTAATAGTAATAGTAACAATAATGTAAAAAAATAATAAAAATGTTGATTACAATAAAGAAGATAATAAGGCTAATAACATTATAATAGTAATAATGATATTAGCATTGATAATGATTATAATAATATCATCATCGTTATCATTATTATCATTATTATCATTGTTATCATCATTATTATTGATCTCAATAACAATAATAACAATAATGCTGGTTATAATAATGATAGTAATGATAATAATGATAATGATAATAATGATAATGATATTGATAATTATAACAATAATAGTAACTATAATAGGAATGATAATGATATTGATAATGATAATTATGATATTGATAATTTTTGTAATGATAATGACGATAATTGTATTACCAATAATGATATTAGTAATGATGATAATAAACATAACAACAGCAGCAACAAATAATAGTGATAATAATAATGATAATAATGATAATGATAATAATGATAATAATAACAGTAGTAGTAGTAATAAAAATAATGATGATAATGATAATAACAATAATAGTAGTAGTAGTAGTAGTAGTAGTAATAAGAATAATGATAATAATAGTAACAGTAGTAGTAGCAGTAGTAGTAATAATGATAAAAATTATGATGATGATAATAATAATAATAATAATGATAATAACAATAATAATAATAACAATGATAATGATAATAATGATTATAATAATAATAGTAATAATAACAATAATGATAATAATAATAATAATAATAATAATAATAATAATAATAATAATAATAATAATAATAATAATAATAATAATGATAACAATAATAATAATAATGATAATAATAATGATAATAATGATAATAATAATAATAATAATAATGATAATAATAATAATAACAATAATGATAATGATAATAATAATAATGATAATAATAATGATAATGATAATAACAATAATAATAATAATAATAATAATGATAATGATAATAATAATAATAATAATAATAATAACAATAATAATAATAATGATATTAACAATAATACTATTACTAATAACAGTGATAGTAATAATGATGATGATGATGACTTATCATGATAATAATGATATTGATAATAATAGTGATTATAATAATAATAATAATGATAATAATAATAATAATAATAATAATAATGATGATGATGATGATGATGATGATGATGATGATGATAATAATAATGATAATAATAATAACAATAATAACAATAACAATAATAATAATATTGATAATAATAGTAGTAGTAGTAGTAGTAATACTACTACTACTAATAATAATGATTATTATTATTATCATTATCATTATTATTATTATTATTATTATTATTATTATTATTATTATTATCATTATAATGATTATATTGTTATTAATGACAATAATGAAAATAATGATAATAACAATAACACGTATTCTTATAGATGTGGCATTCTTTAACACTGATATCAATAATGACACCATTTTCCACATAATAATAATAACAATAATAATAATAATAATAATAATAATAATAATAATAATAATAATAATAACAGTCACACAGAATATCATTCCAAGCATAACCTGCCCATCATACATGAAAATAGACATGAAGTTCGCAATCGCATGGAATATGTATGCGGAACAGATGAACGAAATAAAAGCAGGATTTAATAATAATAACGTTGATATTAATGATAATGATGATGATGATTATGATAACATTGATAAAAATAATGATAATGATTGTGATGGTGATGATAAGATACACAGTAACGATGCTTTGTTTGTCTTCCATGGTCTTTCATTTTCTCTGTCATCATTCTCACTGCCATCATCATCTTTACTTTATTGTCGTCGCTATCGTCAAATCACCCCAGAAAAGTAGATTTCGTCGTCTGTAGAAAAACAAACTGCAGCTTCCCAAGGCTCGTCACGAGAGGAAACGAGTTTGATAATGACAGGCCAGCAATGAGACCCTAGTAATCCGTGTCAGGTTCAGTGGCATTACGGGGGAAAGTATGACTTGTGGCCGTTATCGCTTCATCTGACACAGCCGTGAACTCGAAAAGAAGAGAG
>NC_091561.1:31294748-31297248 GCF_042767895.1 Penaeus vannamei | reverse complement strand
TATATATATATACATATATATATGTATGTATATATATACATATACATATACATATATATGCGTATATATATACACATATATATGTACACACACACACACACACACACACACGCACACATACACACACACACACACGCACGCATACATACACACACACACACACGCACGCATACACACACAAACACAAATACGTTCACACACACACACACACGTACACACATATACACACACACACACACATACATATATATATATATATATATATATATATATATATATATATATACATATATATACATATATATATACGTATATATATACATATATAAATATATATATATGTATATATATACATATATATGCATATACATATAAATATATATATATATATATATATATATATATATATATATATATAGCTATATATAGCTATATATAACTATATATATATATACATATATATATACTTATATGTATATATATAAATAGTTATATATATATACATATATATATATATATATATATATATATATGTGTGTGTGTGTGTGTGTGTGTGTGTGTGTGTGTGTGTGTGTGTGTGTGTGTGTGTGTGTGTATGTATAGCCACAACACACACACACACACACACACACACACACACACACACACACACACACACACACACACACAAACACGCGCGTGCGCGAAGTAGTGTATTATCATTTTCAGTCCTAATTGAGCATTTTGGTCAACTTCCTGTGCGTCGATGCCTTTCCATATAAGCAATAGTAAATATAAACTTTGAATAGTCTATAAATTTTTGTTGTTTTCGGTTTGCCGTTATAACTTGTCCTATCTTTTCTAACAATAGTTAGATGTAACAATCAATTTCATCGAGCCGGAATCTTCATGAGAGTGGTTACGTAAAAAGCTACAAGGAAGTTTAGTTTCCTATCAGCGTGTTTCGAAAGATATCTCTACTGTGAGCTCACGTTGGCAAATGAGGTTAGTTTCTTTTGGACTTCTGAGAAAGCAACATCTGTGGCACGTAACTGAAGCTGGGCATAGTGAGTCTTCTCTCTGAACCATGCAAATCTCTTGGTTAGGTAGGTGTTACTTGTATTTTGTCTTATAAGCTCTCAGATATTAACGTTGTGACTTCTAAATGCGTCAGACGACAAATTCGTCCCTTGCCGCTAAGACCACAGCAATGTTTTTCTTGAATAGCGGGCAAGTCTGATGATTTAATGAAATGTCGGCGGGAGGAGGGAAAAAAAGGTCCCAAAATAAGACATGTACCTCTTACCTGAATGTATCAGTTCCAACCCCACCTGGAGGAAGGACAATTTTGTCTTACTACAAGTCTTCGAGGAGTTGAATGGAAACAAAGAATTCTTTCAGCCAGAATTTGTTATTTTGGAAATCAAAATCAAAAATATTCACGATAAACAATAGACATGACATGACACATGAGAGTATGGCATTTCCGGACGTCACAGTATCGGCGGAAAATTAGAATAAAAAAAGGTTCAGGATTTTCTTTTTTGTTCATTTTCCTGGAAACAAATGTCGGCGGCCCCGCTGTCCAAGAAAAAAAATGTAGCCTAATAGACAGTAAGAAACATTTCTGCATATTACTGGAATAAATGATAACTTGCATTGCAATACAATTGTTAGACATGCAGAATAGTTGCAAAAAGAGGCATCATTGCGTGTGGGATATACTGCAAATTACTTTTCGTTGATACATAATCATGAAAAGGAATTTGTACGTGTGCCACAATGCCGTGAAAGTGATAATTATAATACTTCCAGAACCGAGTATCGCACTCTTCGTGGCGCAGCTGAATTTCCTTCTGATATGCTGTTGTTATTGCTGGGTTAGTTATATTTCAGAGTTTTTTGTTACATTTCCTTAAATAAATTTCCTTAGTAACAGTAAAATATTGCAATCCTCATAGTAATGAAAGATGAAGATTGTTCGAATATACAGTAAAAAATGTAATATAAGGGACTCTTTCCCCACACTTTTTTCTTATCTTTTCATTACGTTATCAGAATTTGCTTTTACTATGAAGTGCGTAGAACATCCTGACTTTAATCATCCGTCAGTGATATCAAATTAATTTTGCTGACGTATATACTTTAGCTAATTATTTGACATTTTCTTTATATCCATGTGACACTTTTTTACCCTTTTCTCCAGACTAAGAAAAAGGGCAGATGTCAGAACAACAGCAGCCACAGTGAAAATCGTCCGTCCCAACACGTCAGGGCGGCTGTTACTTCATCTTCGTCTTCCTGTACTACCAGAGATCCACTAAGTCCTCCTGCAGCCTTTCTGGTTCCTAGAACACAAGCTATCGACAGAAGTAAACTTCACTTTCCGCCAAGATACGCTGGAATGAAACAATGCCCTCCGACTAGGCTTGTCACCAAGAGCTCCTTGACACCGTTTCATGGTAGGGTTGCTGGCACCGGAGACTATGAAACGCTGAAGACACCGCCCTCCGAACCAAAC
>NC_091561.1:31274748-31282248 GCF_042767895.1 Penaeus vannamei | reverse complement strand
AATCGAACCCACTCGGCTGGGCTTAAAAGAGTACTCAAAAAGTTTGTAGACGTGGGAATTGCAGAAGGGCCAGGACGTGAGGTGGTGGTGCTGAGGAGGGCAATAAGGTTGAAGAGTTGTAATAAGGGAGGAGAATCTAGGAAATAGAGACAATTGTGCAAAAGATTGGGTCGAGGATTTTGAGGTTGAGGAAAGGGTCTTTTGGAGGTTCAGTTATAACCTGGGTAGATGATTCCGGATGGGTTAAGTTCATAGCAAGTATCAATGAGGAGGTGTAGTAGTTGTGGTGGTAGCTGTTCTAAAGAGAGTCAGGGGTTGGTAGACCACAGTAGTCAGTCAGTGAGGCTAGTTTAAAAAAGTGGCAAGCCTCGATGCCTCTAGTAAGGATACAATTTATTACTGGCCATGGTAAGCCTGAAATATGTGGGCACGATTAAAGATCCACCACTCAGGGTCACTGTGTGGGGTAAGGGCTAGACAATTAACCATGGGAATAGGGTGCCCATAGCTCCCAGAGGCCATTCATGACAAAGTTAGCCTTTCATACTTTCAACACAGCTTTCACAGTTTAGGAATTGGACATGGGAAGCAGTCGGGGAAGATACGGAAAAGGGAGGAGAAAAAAGATCATGCAAAACAGGTTAAATCGAGGGCTGAGGTCCAAGGTAGGGGTGATCCCCAACATTGGGCTTGTCTCCATCCCTTAAGTCCCCCAAGACAACAACAGGCAAGGAAGAGTGAGTGAGTGAGTGAGTGAGTGAGTGAGTGAGTGAGTGAGTGAGTGAGTGAGTGAGTGAGTGAGTGAGTGAGTGAGTGAGTGAGTGAGTGAGTGAGTGAGTGAGTGAGTGAGTGAGTGAGTGAGTGAGTGAGTGAGTGAGTGAGTGAGTGAGTGAGTGAGTGAGTGAGTGAGTGAGTGAGTGAGTGAGCGAGCGAGCGAGCGGGCATGAGTGAGTGAGCATGTGTGTGTGATTTCATGTGCATCTATATTTTGTGTGTGTGTGTGTGTGTGTGTGTGTGTGTGTGTGTGTGTGTGTGTGTGTGTGTGTGCGTGTGTGTGCGTGCGTGTGCGTGCGTGTGCGTGTGCGTGCGTGTGTGCGTGTATGTATGTGCGTGCGTGTGTGTGTGGGTGTGCGTGCGTGTGTGTGTGGGTGTGCGCGTGTGGGTGTGTGCGTGTGGGTGTGTGTGTGACTGAGTGTGTGACTGAGTGTGTGAATGAGCGTGAGTATGTGGGTAATGCTGTTAGTGTGCGAGTCAAATTACAAGAAAAAAAAGAAGAGAAAAAAAAAATGGTCTTAGAAAAGTGTTGTTTAAGATGTAATGCTTAGTAGTTATAATTAAGAATATTATGATTCCCAAAAAATCTAAATAAAATATTAACATTTAGGTAAAGATAATAAACACTTTATTATTTATAGGTTACATAAATATTATACATACAATCAAAGCAAGCCTAAACTATTATGAATGATATTCAATAATCTTTGGGTACCTTTCAAGAGTAGCTTACTGAAGTGCAGTCCACATAACCTGCTTTCATTACTTCAAAAGCATTCTGAACATATCATCATATGCTACACTTTCACATGTTCTGACAATGAAACTTTTCAGCTAGCAAAGGAAAGAATATATTCATTCTAGCAACATGGACTTTTATATGAAATTGGTTCATACACAGTGATTAAGCCTTGAAATCAACAAAATTTTTCCAAATCAAGAATAGGGTATTTGTTTCATTAATTTGGGGTTAAAAATAACACATTTCCACACGACCTCTTTTAGCCTTCCATAATGGAAAAAAAAAATTACAAAGGACTAAAATAAAAAGGTATTAACAAAGTGTTGATGTAAAGTGCATCTCTATTTGTAAGACTCAGTCAATATGATTTTGATTTAAACAGCTCTCACAGAACAAATCCTTCATCTTTGGCAAGTTCCATGTTCATTAACCGATTGAAAGTTGTACCTCGGTTTATGAACAAAACTCATAGTAGTCACAATTCATAGAAACAATTACCTAAACCTAAAAGGTATGTCAATAACTTGTATTGAGTGCTACACTTCCACAGACAAATGTTACATCTCCATAATGTTTTTGTCACATTATATGATAGCTGTCAATTCTGGTTACAGACAGGATCAAGTAAGACCAAGTAACTACATTTACAACATTATTCAAATTTTAAATTCTGAAGACTTATTTCTTTCATTCTTTCCAGTTCAACAATCTATCAACACCATTTGAGGGGATAAAATATAGCAACTAGATATAAACCATGTGTTAAGATTTCCAGAAAAAACAAGAAAGATTTTTCTTCTCTATGCAATAATAAAAAACAAACATCTAGAACATTATGAAGACTTTCATCATCCAAAGTTATATTCAAAAATTCTTATTCATATTCATTAACTGTGAAAATGAGATTTCCTCATTCTTCATCTCAAATCTATAGCCATTCCTTAAGACAGTGAAACCTCGGTAACGTGATATAATTACAACCTTACATTCTGCTTTAACATCAAAACAGTACCAAACACAAACAGAGAAGTAAGACAGCAGATTTGAATAGTTACTGCTATGGTTTGACAATTGAAAGAATCAGTCAGTGTCTTGGAGAATTACAAAAGATCACAGGCTATTTCCTCTAGCAAAATGAAAACTTCCTAAAACATTTTTATCATAAACTATTTTTTCAATTCAGCGAGGTTCCACTATATATCGTAACAGTAAAATCCATACATCTAAAAACCTACAACAAAAGTCTTTACCATGAAAAAAAAAGTAAATTAATAGCAAATGATAATAATAATAATGAAAAATCACCTATAAAATACACAAATGATACTTAAATCCTGAACATTCATCTACCCTCTTAAAGTCTGTATGCCAAGGTCTCCAACCCAGAACACTACAACCTTACATACGCAGCCCTACAATACTATTACTGGTGTACAATGCAGGTAATTTTTACACTTTGAAGCAGACTACTATCAACTAACTTAAACACTGACGATAATCTTTTGTCATATCTCATGGTTACTAAGAATTGGAAAGCTATTAATATGACTAATATTAGTTTTCTCTACTAAAGAGAAAGTAGAAACAAATATTAAAACAAAATATCACATTTCAAAGTAATCTTTTTGTATGACAATTCACGAAACATGTGCTTAATAATGATGAAAAGTTGTTATTGCAGATGCCATATTTTCAAACCTTATTAATATTTGTGTTTCTAATATTACACTGTTTTAATCAATGAAATTGTGCCTTTGTATTAATTTTTAGTACTTCTGTTGTTTTAAAGCAAGCCACGAGAAAAGACAAACTACTGATTGAAGATGTATGACAATCAATTAAATAAACAAACAAACCACATGAATTGATGAGAGGCAAGCTGGTAATTAATTTTCTGATGCCTCATGGAAATCTTAGTAAACCAGTTACTTAGTGTGACTAGCAATGCCAGTATTCCTTAAAAAAATACTGACAAGCTACTAAATGTGAAAGGCCAGCTTTGAGGACTGTTTCAATGCAATCAAAGGCTATACTTCCTGAAATCTAGTAAAGCTTGCAGTATGTACAAGATGCTATCAATTTAAAGAAACTTGGGCAAGCCACACTATGAATTGTGAGGACACCTTTAGAGAAGTCTCCTACACCCCTTCTACTTCACAAAATAATGTGGCTGTCATTATAGAAAAATAAAAATGACTCTGCTGTATTTCTTGGAAACCACAGAATCATCTTTTTTTCTCAGGGCAAAATATTTTGCTTCAATGTGATCTTCTCCCCAGTCGACATCTATCAAACACTAAAATTGCATACACTTAGCTAACATCAAGTCTTCAAAAAATATTTCCCTCACAAGCAATTAATGATGGAAAAAAAGGAGGGCTCATATCCAAGGAATATATGGAAAGCACTTTCTGACTGTAAGAATCTCATTTTTAGATACATAAACTTCACGTCAGCTTTCAGTACCTTTCACTCATTGGTTCTCAAAAATTGGTTGTCCATTCTGATTACAAACATCCAATGGGCTAAGTCACTATCATGCCTTTTAACCAACCAAAACAAATTCTATCCATACATGGGGCAGACTAGTTAAGACTAATCCTTTATACATAATACTGAAATAAAAAAGTACACAGGATAAAAAAAATAATAAATAAACCAATAAATCAAAAAGGCTTTTATAACCTAGCCAAAGAGCTAAAGCTCAGTAACACACAACCAAATCCAAGACCCTATAAGTATATATCAGTCTAGTGCAGCTATTTTGTACCACACTTTTCTGTAAGCTTATTGTGCTTAGCCATATCTAATATTTAAAGATCATCCTCATACATCTATTACCTTTGTAAGTACAGTTTTTGAAAGTGGGGGAAAACAGAGAAAACAAAAAGAAAGAAAGGAAAAATAAAGTGATACAGCATTTTTTTAGGTGTACAGCAGCTATGCAAAAATAAATCATAGTGATAATCATTAATAACTTAAATACACTGAACATAAACTTTACATCCTTTCACTTCATTTTACACATCATGTACACAATGTAATCATTCTTACTATAACAGCAAAACACAAAATGTTAGCTCTGTCAGCAAAACAGTCAAGAATGTTCTAACCTCTCTTGAAGGTTAGACTGTATCCACAAAACACTTCACAGTCTTCTGCAAAATTGACTTTCATCCTAGTAAGATAAGGCTTGCGGTACACCATTAACTGTTTTGGATTTGAGTACATCATTTTCAAAGGTCATGACAGTTTCTTGGCCACCCTCTGAAACCTTCTTGGTGGTAATTTTCTTGCCATTAATGAATTTTGTCGAGGTGGAAGTGCGTTTCATGCCAGGGCCCCCAACTGTGGCAAAGGACTGCGAGGAAAATGAGGTAAAGCCGCCACCACCAAGAGTGTCAAAATCTGAGAAAGGCGAGAACATCCCTGCGCCAAAAAGAGTGCCGAAAGGATTGAAGAAATTGCTGCTGATGGAATTTGGATGGCTGAGATGATGTGAGAGAGAAGGATCTGAACTTCCTCTGTGTCTGCCTTGTCGACGGCGCCGACTGTGGTTATCGAAGGGGTCAAAGCTGAACAATTCTGCAAAGGGATCGCCGCCAAAGAATTCTCTGAACACTTCTTCAGGGTCTCTGAAAGTGAACGTTGGGAAGGTGTAGTCGAAATCGTCATCATAACGATAGTGCCCATGATGACGCGCTGAGCGGGATGTGCGAGGCCTTGTAGGTCCAGGTCCACCTCCTGTTTGAAGTCCTTCTTTGCCAAATTGGTCATAAATCTGAAAAGAAAATAGCTATTAACATTAAATAATAAAAAACGGCATGAATCGAGTTTGTGTTTCAAAGACACACAGGCAAGTACATGGGACATAACTCAGTGAACATAAATTATATTGGAAAACAAGGACTCTCACAGTACAAAAACAGACTTTCCTTTCACTGGCCTTTATTGTCATGAAAGGAGAAAACTTTAAATATATTTTTTTAAAGTTCTTTGTTGGTCCCCTTTTTAAGCCATTTGCACAAATTATCTTAATCAAACAGAAAATATTGTTACTTGGTGATCAAGAAATTGAAAAATTGCAATTATAGTATTTACTTAAGGGGGCTGTCACGCTCTAGAACGAAATTTGTCAAATATGATTGGATTTTTGTGATTTTTTAATATGTTATATACACATATACTGAGGTTTACACCACCGTCAATTTATCTCGTATAGCGACTGTAACCCATTGCATCCAGTTGCTTCATGGAAATCACAGTGCTTAAAATATGGGCAGTGGGTTTCGTAAGTAGCCAATATCCAGGCATGCAGTGTGTAGGGCAGATGTATGCAAATAATCCATGATTGGTGACAAAACTGTGTGCTTTCCCTTTGCAAAGTTATTTTCTGTAAACTTTCTTAGCTTTTTTGCCATTTTCCAATGTCCATAATTGTCTTTTGATTTGCTTTATCCAGATTGTAGTACCTTATTTTCCTTGCACAGACTCCATCATCATCCATATGTAGTAAATAACTCAGTGCACAAAAAATTAAACATAAAAGAATGGAAAATTCGGTCATATGTGTCATATGTTTTTTTTTTTTTTTTTTTCCGTAATACAACCTGCGCTGCCAGTCTCTGCGGCCAGGAATATTGTGCATAGCATGGAAATGGTGTCCTCCCTGGAACAGCCGCTCTTCCAGATATGGCTTATGCATGTTACCATTGGCCTTCGTTCGTGAAGACAAGTTGGCGTTACCAACCCACAGCCATTTTGTCCCATGACTCCATGTTATCCAAAGTGTCATTAGCCCCCTTAGTGCTTTGTTGAATACTTAACAATGGGATTTATATATGAAACTCTGGCAACATTGGTATAGCTGGGGGGAGGTAAGCCCTGGGCACCAAATGAAGCCTGATCAAAAAGTTCTGAAATTTACTAAAATAACTGCATGATCTCTGTACAGAGGTGAATTTTCGGGCCCATGTAGACTAATGCAATCGATCAACACAAAAATCTAGTTTAAATAAGTCAAATTTCATTTTGCCTCATTTCTTTTATCAAACCTAGTTCCCTGGGCCCCCTAATGTTTAGGCAATTGGAAATCTATCAACTCCATCAAATTCTGCATGTTTTTTTTTTTATCAAATTTAAAAGGACAATTAAATTATGAAATCCTTACTGAAAAAATAACTTGAAATACAGTAAAAGTGCATTTTACCATACAATTTCACTAAACTTGCTAAAAAAAATAGGATGCAAATATCAGTTCCAATTCACCATATTGAAGGAGTGTATAGGACTGATGTGGAACACCTATTCCCAAATTTGCTTAGGCTTATAAAGCTAAGTGATATAATCCATGTATAAAACAAGGTTCCTCTCTTTCTGCAGATCTCATAGGCAATGCTTTCAAACATGCATACAGAAACATCCACACTTACATGCTTTTCCTTGCATGCACATGCAAAAAAACACACACGCACACACACATGCACGCACACACGCACACACATACATAGGCACGTACATACACACAGGCATACACACACACACACAGGAACACACACACACAGGCATTCACACACACAGGCACGCATGCAGACACACAGGCACGCAGGCACACACACACAGGCACAAAAAAAAGGGCATTGCTGTATTTTCATTTTTCACTCCCAATTTGCTTTTGTGAATGAAGTTATTTCAGTCTGTTTCATACCAAAATTGTTGTCATATTACTGAAGGGTTCCTTCAACCTGAAGTGCAAAGTCTAATTACCGAAGGCTGATTTCACCCAGAAGCTGTCTCACTTCCACTACTATGGACCAAATTGATAAAGGTCATTCTCTTCAACATCTCAGAACTTTCAGAGCATATGGTGATGCAGATGGTAAAAAAGTGAGATAATTAGAACATAAGACACTTGACTTACCTTCTTTTTCTTTTCATCACTTAATACTTCATAAGCTTCTGAAATTTCCTTGAATTTTTTGGTT
>NC_091561.1:31252248-31259748 GCF_042767895.1 Penaeus vannamei | reverse complement strand
ATGGTATTCTAAAAATAATAATTTAATTTCCAATATTGTATGTGAAACACTGAATCTATCAGGTTATATAAGGTTTTACTGATACTAGTATTTTAGCATAATGACATCCTCAAAGCAAGGAAGTTGAAAATAATGCTCATTGATCCTTTGAAAACACTTAGGTGTGGCTAGAACCAACATCCACTCTAAGTACATTTAGATATTTAAAAACTATTTCATTATATGTAACAAAATTATGTGTAAGAAAAACCTGTGTTTCATCATTTAACCAAAAATAGAACTTGTTAATATAGGAGCAAGAACAAACACACTGGCAGTAAACTTAACACTTTGAAGGTGATACTCCAACCAAAAGATGGGTTTTATCTTTCTGGAATATCTTTCTATTTTACTTTTTTACAATATCATTACATCAGAAGCATTGAGGATAATCATATTTTTGTTTGCAGTCATTAATATTTCCATCACTGATGCCGCAGAAATCTTCATTATTTCCTATATTCAATCCCTGGTTTAAAAAGGTTGTCATAGAAATTATGATTGGGAGAAATTTAGTTCTCTTTGGGTAAATTGACTGGTGTTCCACGGCCAGTGCCTCGGCAACTTCGCAATCAACAAAGCACCCGATTCCATTGGCCAGTTTGTAAAGTGTGCGAGGCCCAATTCAATTGATATTCATGTATACAGACATGCATAAACACTGAAATAAATACATATCTATCTATCTGATATACATACACTCATCAATTTATCTCTCCAGTAGATATGTATGTCTACAATGATAGATATTCATTTCTATATACATGCATGTCTGTATAATGAATATCCATTGAGTCAGGCCAAGTGTTCTCAAAATGAGACAAAACACTTTGCAATCAATGTACAATGGATCAGTTGGATGTACAACAGAGGTTGTTCTCCAGGTCTTTAAATAATTTCAAATAATAACAGATTATGCTTTGAAACTCTAAATCAGCCACATATAACTAACAGCATTCATCACTCAAATAAAACTGACAACAGTTTTAAAAAATCGTTTATACTGCTGAATGATAGTTTATCAGAATAGGATAATTTAACCTTTACACAAATGCAAATCAGTAAGCTTCAAGAAATCAGCAGACAAAATGAGTAAATCAATGAACATTTTATTTTTCACATAATTAAGTATGATGAGTTTCAATGCAAACAGAAAATAATGTTGTTATAAAATAAAACAAAACTGAATATAGGGTGGTAAAGCAATATGCATCATCTTTCACCTTTCACTCTATAGCAAAGGCTAACAAACTTCCATCCTGTGTATTTATACATGATAAGAGCTTAGACTGGTTTCTTATTTGATGTCAAATCATGTGGAAAGTTTACAAACCTATACCTACAATGGTCAAGATCATGATGTGGGTATCTCATTTTTATTTGTTCTATCAATACCAATCAAATCAAGTCAATTTTTTATATGAAAAAAAAAATAATAATAAAAAAAAAAAATTATATATATATATATATATATATATATATATATATATATATATATATATATATATGTATATATGTATATATATGTATATATATATATATATATGTATATATATATATATATATATATGTATATATATATATATATATATATATATATATATATATATATATATATATATATATATATATATATATATATATATATATATATATATATATATATATATATATATATATATATATATATATATATATATATATATATATGTATATATATATATATATATATATATATATATATATATATATATATATATGTATATGTATATATATGTATATATAGATATATATATATATACATATATATATATATATATATACATTTATATATATATATACATATATAAATATATATATATGTATATATATATATATGTATATATATATATATATATATATATATATATATATATATATATATATATATATATATATAATTTAAACAGACATTGAAATATATACAATGGCAAGGTCTGGTATCAAGATTGCAACCATTGTGTGCTTAAATGCATAGCCCTACATCATCATCATCATCATCATAATAATCATATTATCATATAATATCTAATAATTATCATATAATAACGATAATGATAATGATAATGATAATGATAATGATAATAATAATGATAATAATAATGATAATAATGATAATAATGATAATAATAATAATAATAATAATAATAATAATAATAATAATAATAATAATAATAATAATAATAATAATAATAATAATAATAATAATAATAATAATAATAATAATAATAATAATAATGATAATGATAATAATAGTAGCAGTAGTAGTAGTAGTAGTAAAGAAAAAGAAAAAAATTAATGCACTTATTCTAAAACAATTTTTTAATTACTAAACAAAATTGAATGTTTTAATAATACTCATGCCTTCACATTTACATGCTTTAGAAAACATGACAATCCTATTATGTCTACAACTGAGGATTTCACATAGCTCAATAAAGAGCAACTAATATAGCTAATTTTTCATAAAGGTCAAATTCTCAAAATACTGGTATTGCACAAGTTAAATTGGCAACTCTGCTATGTTACCAGCACATGATTATATTATAATTAAGTCACAGAGCTAATAATCTTTAGGTTTGCTATCCACTATAGCATAAAATATGATTTCAAATGTTTTGTTATCTTAAGACATTTGTTCTTGTTTTACTAATGCACTGACCCCTTGGGTTAAAAAATGTGGCTAGTAGGCCACTGACATGGGGTTATTGGCATGCACTGACAGTTTCCTGTTTGTGCCTGGCTCATTCGGTAGTTTGTGGGCAACATTAGGAACCTAAGAGCTTATGTTTTGATATCATCTTTAGAATATTTTTAAATGTGAAGGTTTACCATCAGTTTAGTTGCTGTTGCCTAAAAGTTTCACCACACAAATGATACCAATACTAATGGAGATAAACAAGCCCCAGCCGATGAGCCAATGGCGTGGAAATGGTCGAGATGTGATACCACTCACGACTTATTTCACAACAAAAATGGCATGTACACACATGCCATCCCGACAGGAAATGGTTCATATATAAAGAACTTATTTTTACCAGCAATTTCCTCCTTAAAGGACCATTTTGTTACAGACATTGATAATACTTTTCCCCTACTATTCAACTTGAGAGTCCCTGGCTTACCCCAAAGCTTCCACAAATTATCTTACATATAGATGACTCCACAAGCACTTAGTCACAAAAAAGCTAATCTTATATCACCTGTTTATCCTTTTTGTATATACATTTTCTTTGATCTTAAAATGCTGTTAGTAATGTCAATAAACTCATTATAATTATAATGTCAATAATAATAATAACAGCATCAATAATGATTGTGCATGCTAAAGATTTTTTTTTCTAATCATCTAAAACCTCGAGGAGACATGAACTAAGGTGGCGGTATTCACATCACATTTAAATATAATAAATGTATAATATTAAAGATGTTATATCAGTAAGAATTACTGCCACATTTACCCTATCTTATTACAATAGATTATCAAAATAGGGTCTATAATGATTTACAAGTTATTTCTATTACCAGCATTAACAGTACAAATCAGAAACAAAATCGCAAAGAAAAGTCATAGTCCTTTCTTGAGTACTGCCCCAGGTGAGCTCGCAGGGTTGACTAATTGATAACTTGGTAGCTATGCACTTGTGGAGCCATCCTATGTGTAAAGACATTACCATTTCCACTGAATATTACATTTCCATCCTTTACTCATTAAAAACTGTCTCTTCACACTGACAAAGAAAATCAAGCCACTGGTTAGGTCTTGCTCAGTTTTTGTTGCTACTAAACCCCCAATTCCCCATGATCTTTCCTCTGAAAGGTAGGCAGGTCATCAAGTACAAAGAGGAACTAACATATGCACAAACACTACTGGAGGGCAAAATATCAACAGATCACTATTCTTTGTGTGCGAAGAATTACTTTTATAGTTTCACAACTTTGTCACCCATTTTCCTAACTAGCTTCCAGTTGGTGTAACATTAATTCAATTAAGTACCTTTTGAAATGTTACTTATGTTCTGTTTCCTGCACAAGTATCCCCAAGGCATAAAACTGGTTTGTAACAGTCTATGCTGTGACAAATTATCTACATATAATAACTGATAACCCTACCTGTAGGAATTCTACATAAATGTAAATTATATATATATATATATATATATATATATATATATATATATATATATATATATAAAACAAAAATTTAATAAGTTATGTTGTAGTCACCAGCCACATTGAATTTGATGGGAAACACTATTACATCTATTTTGTCATTTCACCTAATTTTCAAAGATCTTTCTAACAATATAAGGAATGATAAAAAATCATTCTACTATAACCATGAATTCCTTACTCCTGGTAAGAATCTAACTACAGACTGAACTTTTTAATCCACTGGTATCCCGTACATACACTGGCCACTGTAGGTTTGTTTTGTCGGTTTTGTTTACACATAGATGGCTTCACAAAGGCTTAGGATAGTCATCAAGGAGACAATTACTATGTGACTTTACCTGTTTATTCTGTTCCTTTAATTTTCTGGGGGAAATATAAATTCTAATATTACTAGTATATACGGTCTATATATATATATATATACGACCAATAAGAATAAGAGTAAGAATATAAACAATCATCATAACATCTCTACCTGTATTAATATAACATCTATAATGCAAGATCAGGTAGGTCTCGTTAACAACTCCTTATGCTTGTGGACCCATCTAAATCACTAAACATGTAAACAAGCCTGGTGTCAGCATGTTATTGGAATTCTAGAAAGAAAGAACTTAGCACCGTTCTTCTTATCCAAGCAGTGATAACTTTAATCAATGATAGGCTACACTTCAGTTTGGTGATGGCTGATTGAGTGTAAGATGTCCAAATAATATCACAGTATTTACATCATCCATGACCTGTCAATTATCAAATGATTATTCACTAATTACTAGTTAACCCTGCCACTAGTCATCACCAAACTATCAAGTGCATCTTCAGCTCAATAAAAAGAAGTAGACTATAGGTAAAAGCATAGCATAATGACACAAACTTGAGGCTAACCATTTCCCATGCATACTGTTATGTCCTGCTATACAGAGAGAGGGATAAAAGGGATTAATGACAATTAGTATCTTATTATTTGCAATCTATTGTTCAAGCATCATCCAGTGGAGTAAAATGTTGTTCCTACAATGCAGACTGCATGCAAGGAAAAATTATAAGAGATTCCTTATGTTTTATAAGTATAATGTCCTTATTGTTCCAATGATGACTTCATGTTGTATATCTATGATTTTTCCATTTTCATGTACGCAAACAAATATAATCTTTACAAGGCAGCTTCTACAGCTTTCAAATTATATTTTTTTCTATCTCAATGATGTTGACTGGGCTATCAAAATATCCCTTCCCACTCTCAAAAAAAATATTTGCATATTGCTATGATATCTGTCAGGGAGCATGCGATAGCAAGACAAACCCAACTACGTGCTATATGAGGCAAATGCAAGAGCCTCCATACATTAGCCTACACTCCAGTAAAAGCTAACAAACCTCCACCTTGCACATTCGGGGTGGGCTGTGCATGACCTAGTTCCTTATTTGACAATAATTTGCCAGGGCAGACTAGGAGCTCTGTATTGCCATACTATACACATTTTGGAGAGGTGAAAATCAGGAAAATTGGATTATGGCAGTTGGCCTTTGACAAAGAAGTAAAAAATCTTGTGACATACACGCATGTAACAAGTCAACATTACCAATAATAATGCAACTGAACTTGCATCACTACATAAGTATGTCTGTATGTTCTTCTATAACAAACTTCTATTAATAATGACTTCCAGTGCATGTTACTCTGCCTTTGCTCAAAAAACTGCAAATCAAAGAAAAAGTTAAAACTTAGAATATCCTGAACAATTTCAATCTGTACCTACATGTATCAATTTATCTACCTATCTACTTTCTATTTCTTCTGTCTACATATATTTACATATATATACCAATACAAGGTAATCACTAATTTAAAGCTTGGCATAACAGATACACAGCCAAGTCAAATAGCAGTAAAGTCAATCAGACAACTATTGTAACCTAACCACTAACCAAACCACAATACAATCTAAAGTAGCAAAACAAATAAAGCAGCCATTGAACTTTCACTTTCCCTAGTCTACAACCATGAAAAAATGAATGAAAACCCAATTCAGTAAAAAAGACTCTCTTCCATTTCATTATCCAAATTCAGCCAAAATGTCAACTATTCAAATTACAATTCAAAATACTGATATCACAATGTATCATCTGAACTAAGCAACAAAGCAAAGTTTTCTTTGCATAATAAATTGGCTATATCGATCTACAAACTGGAATAATCGACAGTTGATTTCAGAGGGAATTCACTACAGCTTATCTTCAATTCCAAAAAACTCGTGCTCTAAAACGAATAACTAAAGAGAATTTCACTTTATCTTTTATACATTCAAAAGATATTTTCATATAAACGAATAATATCCTAGGAATTCACCAGCGATGATCTAAATCAAAAGATGCTAATGCATCGTAATAGAAGACAAATGATTCTAATTTCACTTCAATTACCTTCGCTTCTTGCAAAGTACTTCACGCACACACACACATTACACAAAATGGGTAGCACAGTCTGACGTATTTGCCCTTTAAATAGTATCACGTTGATTATAATTTCGGAATGAAAATAATGGCAATACTAAAAATAAATAGGCATTTATCTTTCTTTAGCACTTTTTATGTCTGTTAAAACACAAAATTAAAGGAAATTGCCACCTTCAATCCTACCTTCTCTAGAGCACACCCAAAAAAAGGAACTTACAAAGATCTTGCACTTTGAAAAAAAAAGAACGAGAAAAAAACAAAGAAAAAATATTATCGAGAGAGGTCTTTCGTTGGTTCTTCGATGAAACACAACGCTACTGGTTGTATTGATCCATAATCCACTATCGTCCCGAGCCTTTTACTCACTTTACTCACGCGGTGGACTCGCGAACCTCCGTAACTCGTAATATTTAGTCCGAGTTGAGGAGAACAGCTGAGCCACTGAACAGCTGAGACACCGACCGAGCCACCGACCGAGCAGCAGCACAGGTAGTGGGGAGAGAGGACGAGTTGCCAGAGGCTGCCCGTCGCTCAACTTTGGCCACGAGGAGGATAAATAATGCTACATTCAGGTTCCTTTCGGAAGGGATTTTTGCATGGATAATGTATGTCAGTTAGGATGATAAAATGCTTTATTATATAGAGTTTAATGGTTGACATGCAAAATTAAGACTTTATTGAAACGCGACCCACCCTCACGGTTTGTATCCAAGGATAATGCAACAAATTTTGTCTCTTTTTCTCTCCCATTCTCTCTCCTTTTCTCTTTCTCACGATTGCAACGTATTG
>NC_091561.1:31244748-31247248 GCF_042767895.1 Penaeus vannamei | reverse complement strand
TCAAAATGTTATGAACATATTTTTATGAAATTTTTACTAGAGGTGTGTCTTTGCCCCACTTTGGTGTCGTTAAATTTTGTTGGTGATCCGGATCATGATCCGGATTCCCTACGATACGATCCTAACAAATTTACAAGAGGCCATTTACTATTGCGTTTACCAGTGATGGCAAAGTGGGATTCACGAAGAAATGGTAACCAACATCAATTGAGTTACAATCGTAAATCAACTTCTAATGGTATAGAATTTGTAATAGCTATGGCAGAGAATGATAATTCTTTCAGAGAATAATAATTATGGCAGAGAATAATCATTCTTAAAGCCCGTTCATGCTGGCGATCGCCTGGCAAAATCGAATGCCACCCCTAGCGAAAGGATTTAAAAGTACGGGCCTTATTCCTACTTATGGGCTGTGTTGGCCATTAAATTCTGGGGGATGATTCGGATCATGATCCGTAATCCTTCAAGTGTGAATATTTTCATTGCATCAATGACCTTATTGCTTTGGCGGAAGTATGTGCTCTCTGAGCGCTTGTAGTTATGATTATTACTACTATTGTTATCATTGGTATCATTATCATCATTATTATTACTATTAGTATTATTTCCGCCAAGGGGATTATGTTCTTGGTAGCGTTGGTTAGTTTGTCCATTTCGCTGGTTAGTTGGTTGACACGATAACTCAAAAAGTTATGAACAGACCTTTATGAAATGTACCAGAGGTGTGTCCCTTGGATGCCATTAAATTTTGGTGGTGATCCTGATCCAAGATTTTTTTTTATTTTGATACTGTTGGTTAGCAGGGTAATTTAAAAGGTTATCAACAGATTTTTATGAAAGTTTTACCATTGGTGTGTCTTCTCCTAACTTAGATCCGGATTCAGGGTTTTTTAATGCAATTCTTCTAGTGTGAATATATTTGTTGCATCAGTGACCCTGTTGTGTTGGAGAGGGTATGCGCTCTCTGAGTGTTTCTAGTTATTGTTATTAATATCATTGGCATCATTATTATCATCATTATCATTGTTCCTGTAATCATTATCATCATCATTATTTTTACTGTCACTTATTATTATCATCATTATCATCATTGTTGCTGTCATCATCACCATTATTGTTACTGTCATCATTATCATCATCATCATTGTTGCTGTCATCATTATCATCATCATTATTTTTACTGTCACTATTATTATTATCAGCATTGTTAGTGTCATCATTATCATCATTGTTGCTGTCATCATCACCATTATTGTTACTGTCATCATTATCATCATCATCATTGTTGATGTCATTATCATCATCATTATTGTTACTGTCACCATTATTATCATTATTATTGTTACTGTCATCATTATCATCATCATCATTGTTGCTGTCATCATTATCATCATCATTATTGTTACTGTCATCATTATTATTATTATCATTGTTATTGTCAGCATTATTATTATTCATTGTTACTGTCATTATTATTATTATTATCATTGTTACTGTCAGCATTATCATTATTATCATTGTTACTGTCAGCATTATTATTATTATCATTGTTACTGTCAGCATTATTATTATTATCATTGTTACTGTCAGCATTGTTATTATTATCTGTACCATTGACATTATTTATGGTGCAATAGGAAATGATATTACCATTGTTGTTCATATCGTAATTAGATTTTCTACTTCATTTCTTTATCATCCTTATCATTTTTATCAACCAGTCTCTATGTCACTAGCATGATTTTCTTTTTTGTTACACTTCCTTTGATTTTTATCATTTATTGTTTGTTACTTTAATTATTTATTATGGTTTGTCTTCAGGAAATCTTCATTTAATTTGAAAATTTTGCTTGTTTTCCCTTCCTATATTAAAAAAAAAAAAAATACATGCAGTTTTGTCATTCATAAGATTTTCTTTTCTTTAGAGTATGGATTAGATTCTTAATTTGTATTATTTCCTCAATTTTTTTTTCTGCGTCGCTGTTTCTTAGACGTCAACACATCCGCGCCTAATGAACATCGAATGGCGCAAGCGAGAGTTTACCCTCAACGACATTCTAGAAACATTCCGAAACTACCAGAGAGGCAACAACACGAACACCTCCCGCGGGGCCTGGATCCACAACCCCCCAGCTTCCCCCCCGTAACTCATCACCCTCCTGGTCTTCCCTCTTCCCCCTTCCTCTCTTTTCCTCCTTTTCAAATCTTTCCTTCCTCTCTCGCCCTTCTTTTTTTTCTCTTTCTCCTTTCGATATCCTGTTCTCCTTCCTTTCTTTCTGTCACCCTCTCGTTTCCTCTCTCCCCCTTCCTATCCCGTCTCCAAGTTCCCCTTCTCCTTCCCCTCCATCTCGCTTTACTCCTGCCTTTGTTGATGTTGCATGTCGCGGTGCAACGCCAAGGCACGGGAAATGTGTCCGCAGCGGCGTGGATTAAGGTGGATATGCTGTCTCTTTTCTTCATGTTTATTATTTGTTCGTCACTTTACACTGTATCATTTGAC
>NC_091561.1:31232902-31235402 GCF_042767895.1 Penaeus vannamei | reverse complement strand
CAAATTGGTAATTTTAATGATGATAATAGTAATGATACTAGTACTACTACTACTACTACTAATGATAATAACAATAATGATAATAGTAATACCAATGATAAAAATAATACTAATATGAATAATAATTTTAATCATATTTAGTTTTATCATGATAATCAGAGTAATGATTATGTCAATAATAATAGTACTAATGATCATAGTAATGATAATGAGAACAATAATGGTAATGGTAATAATAATAATGATAATGATGATGATAATGATAAAACGATAATGATATCAACAACAAAAGCAATAATAATGAAAATGATAATAATAATGATAGTGATGATAATATTGACAATAATAATGATCATGATAATAATAACAATAACAGTAATAATGATAATAATGATAAAGGTAATATTAATGATGATAGTAATGATATTGATAAGGATAATAATAACAATGATAATAATAATAATAATAATAATGATAATAATGATAATAATAATGAAAATGATAATAATAATAATAATAATAACAATAATGATAATAATAATAATAATATAATTACTTCTACTACTATTACTACTAATAATAATAATGATAATGATAATATTAATTAGCAATGGTAATGATAATAACCAAGATAATGTTGATAAATAATAATAGCAACGCTAAAATCATAATAATGATAACAATAGCAACGACAACAACAGCAACAGAAATAACACTGATAATGATAGTTATCAGTATAACAATATAGGGATAAGAACAAAAAGCCCCGGATTAACAGTAACAGTGATGAGAATGAAATAACATTCTGATATATAACTCCTATGAAAAGGCTTTATCAAGTAATTTCCAAGACCTAAAATAGAATTGCTTTAAGATAAAGTAAAGTAACAACAGATAATGCACAATGCATATCCATTTTCACTTTCCTGTCTATATGACATATATCCGTGTTGAGTTCTGGGAAGTCGGTGACAAATGCAGCGAATTAATGTCTGTACATGAAGTCCGAGTAGACTGTTTAAAATTTTACGGGGATTCAGCTATACCTTTCCTACTGTGTGTTTATTTATTTATTTAATTATTTGTACTTTTCTGTATTTGTTTTATTTACTTTTTTATTTGTTATATTCTCTCTCTCTCTCTCTCTCTCTCTCTCTCTCTCTCTCTCTCTCTCTCTCTCTCTCTCTCTCTCTCTCTCTCCCTCTCTCTCTCTCTCTCTCTCTCTCTCTCTCTTCCTTCCTCTTTTGCTCTTAGAGTTCTTTCCATCTATCTCTCTACCTATCTTTCTTTCTTCTTCTTCTTCTTCTTCTTCTTCTTCTTCTTCTTCTTCTTCTTCTCTCTCTCTCTCTCTCTCTCTCTCTCTCTCTCTCTATCTATCTATCTATCTATCTATCTATCTATATCTCTCTCTCTCCTTTTCTTTCCCTTTCCGCTTCTGAGTTCTTTCATGGAATACAGCTACTAGTTAGGAATATAAACTCCGATCTCCTTCCTCTTCGTCCAGGGATAGAGCCGCTGGAGCCGCCACGATGGAATAATGACGAGGCTTCCAGAATGCACTGGGTGTCCACAGCGACCCTCTCTGGCGGGCAAGCATGCAAATTAAAGATTACTTCCTACAGATCTTTCCTACTTGGGCGAGAACTTATCTTTTCTACGAATCATCAGTGTTATTTGATTTGAATTACGCATTGTGAAAGATAATGATTTTAAAACGTCTCTGGAAGGATAAATCCATATTACGTGTTATGAATTCAACCCAAACGGCCAGCACACGCACACTCAGACACACACACACATGCAGTTGCACGAACACCATGGAAGCTTTAGTCAAACGAATACTAGTGGGTGTGGTTTTTAGTTATGAGAATATAAGACGTACAATTTAAGTACGATTATGATGTCAGTAATGATGATAATTACAAGGAAAGTATATGGCAATAAAAAAGAATATGCTCAAGCTATTGATGATAATAAAAGTAGTAATAATACTAATGCTAATATTAGCAATAGTGATAATACTACTATACTGCAGCTGCTATTACTACTACTACTACTACCACTATTATTACTACTACTATCACTTCAGCTATGACGACGACTACTATTTCTACGTAATCATCATAATGATGATAACTGTAGTAATGATGATTAAGATGAGATGAAAATGATAATAATAATAAAAGTAATAAAAATGATGATAATCAGATCAATCAAATTATGCCAGCAACATGCACACTAACATCACTATCTTGCGGAAGGTTACAAATCACTTCAAGCATCTTCAGCTAGTATTCATTGGCCAAATTTGCTATTAATACAATAATGTGCTAGTTCCATAAACAATAATGCTTGTATATCTATCCGACTCTGAGTTTATAGTTTACAAGATAGGAATTAATGAATCAATGTACCACTTTGTCTTCTGAGACTTCTTCTCATACATTATCTACGCTTCGGATTAATGCAGGCTGCAGGGGCTATGATACTTGCAATCTCC
>NC_091561.1:31172902-31197902 GCF_042767895.1 Penaeus vannamei | reverse complement strand
TACCTATTCCATTTTTTCTTTTCCTTGTACCTTTATATGCTTTGCTTGGCTGGCCCTTGTATGCTTTACTTACTGGGCTTATATTGAATTTACTTACCTGTCTCTTATACTATGTGCTTATCTGACTCTCATTTCCTTTACTTACCTGGCTCCCTTTTGTTTTACTTACCTGGCCCTCATTTGCTTTACTTACCTAGTCATTATTTGCTTTACTTACCTGGTGCTCATTTGCTTTACTTATCTGGCTCATTTGTTTTACTTACCTAGCCCTCATTTGCTTTACTTACCTGGATCTCATTTGGTTTACTTACCTGGAACTCATTTACTTACCTGGAATTCATTTGCTTTACTTACCTGGATCTTATTTTACTCCACTGGCCCACATTTGATTTACTTACCTGGCCCTTATTTCCTTTACTAACTTAGCTCTCATTTCTTTACCTACCTTGCGCTCATTTGCTTTACTTACCTGAATCTCATTTGCTTTAATTACCTGGCCCTCATTTGCTTTACTTACCTGGATCTTATTTTACTTACCTGGCCCACATCTGATTTACTTACCTGGCCCTTATTTCCTTTACTTACTTAGCTCTCATTTGCTTTACTTACCTGGCCCTCGTTTGCTTTACTTACCTGGCCCTTATTTCCTTTACTTACTTGGTCCTCTTTTACTTTACTTACCTGGATCTTATTTGCCGTACTTACCTGGTCCTCATTTGCTTTACGTACCTGGATCTTATTTGCTTTGCTTCCTTGGATTCATTTACTACCTTGGGTTCATTTGCTTTACTTACCTGGCCCTCATTTGCTTTACTTACCTGGCTCTCATTTGATTTACTTACCTGGCCCTCGTTTGCTTTACTTACCTGGCTCTCATTTGCTTTACTTACCTAGCCCTAATTTCCTTTACTTACCTGGCTCTCATTTGCTGTACTTCCCTGACACTTATGTGCTTTACATACCTACCCTTACTTACCTGGCTCTCTTTTGCTTTACTTACCTGGCTCTCATTTCCTTTACTTACCTAGCTCTTATTTGCTTTACTTACCTGGCCCTCATTTGCTTTACTTACCTGACACTTGTGTGCTTTACTTACCTTCCCTTATTTTCGTTACTTACTTGGCCCTCATTTGCTTTTCTTTCCTGGCTTTCATCTGCTTTAGTTACCTGGCTTTCATTTTCTGTATTTACTTGGATCATATTTTACTTACCTGGCCCACATTTGCTTTACTTACCTGGCGCTTATTTGCGTTACTTACCTGGCATTCATTTGCTTTACTTACCTGGCCCTCAGTTGCTTTACTTACCTGGCTCTCATTTGCTTTACTTACCTGGCTCTCATTTGCTTTACTTACCTGGCTCTCATTTGCTTGACTTACCTAGCCCTAATTTCCTTTACTTACCTGGCTCTCATTTGCTTTACTTACCTGGCTCTCATTTACTTTACTTACCTTGCTCTCATTTATTTTACTTACCTGGCTCTCGTTTGCTTTACTTATCTAGTCCTAGCCCTGGCCTTTACTTGCTGCATTTACCTTCCTCATTTTCTTTACTTACCTGGCCCTAATTTGCTGTAATTACCTGGTACTCATTTGATTTACTTTCCTGGATCTTATCTACTTTACTTACTGGCACTCATTTTTTGTACTAACCTGGATCTTATTTTACTTAACTGGCGCTCATTTGCTGGCCCTTAATTGCTTTACTTAAGTGACCCTTATTTAATTGATCCTCATTTCCTTTACTTACCTGGCCCTTACTTGCTCTACTTACCTGACCTTAATTTGCTTTACTTACCTGGCTCTAATTTGCTTTACTTACCTGACCCTTATTTGCTTTACCTACCTGGCACTCATTTACTTTACTTACCTAGTCCTAATTTGCCTTCCTTACCTGGCCCTCATTTGCTTTACTTACCGGACCCTTATTTGTTTTACTTACCTAGTGATTAAGATTCAGGAGGGCGTCACCTGCGGACAACATTTTCTATAGATGTGCTCGTTTTTCTCACCTTTATATATATTGGTAGTTCGTATCCTCGTTGAGTAACTCTCTTTGTCGGAAGTGTAAGTAGTAATAATAACGTTTGAATTCCTTACGTAGTGTTCACTTATCTCACTTACCTAACACTCTGTTTAATGAGTTACGTCGCCTTTCTTGCATTATACACCTTACCTGTTTTGTTTTGTTTTGTTTTCTTTGTACCCAACAGCGTTACCTTATTTGCTTTATTTACCTGGCGCTCATTTGCTTTCCTTACCTGGCCCTTCTTTGCTTTACTTACCTGGCCCTTATTTGCTTTACTTACGTGACTCTCGTTTGATTTATTTAAGTGGCTCACATTTGATGTGGCCCTTATATGCTTTACTTACTTTACCTGGCGCTCATTTGCTTTACTTACCTGGCCTTTCTTTACTTTACTTACATGGGACTCATTTGCTGTACTTACCTGGCCCATATTTGCAGTGTCATCTGCGGACATTTTTCATAGATGTGACCGTTTTCTCATCTTTTTCTACATTGGTAAGTCGTATCCTCGTTGAATGACTCTCCTTGCCGGAGGTCTTTAAGTAGTAATGATACTTAAATTCCTTACTTAATGTTCACTTATCTAAAACTCTGTTTACTGAATTACTTTAGTCGCCTTTCTTACATTATACACCTGACCTGTTTTCTTTTCTTTGTACCCAACAGCGTTACCTGGCACACTCAAGTTGGCTATCCTTCTTACCTGACCCTCATTTACTTTGCTTACCTGTCTCTTATTTGCTGTACTTGCTCTCATTTGCTTTACTTACCTGACCCCAATTTGCTTTATTTACCTGGCTCTCATTTAATTTACTTACCTGGCCCTCAGTTGCTGTACTTACCTGGCGCTCACTTGCTTTACCCACCTGGCATTCATTTGCCTTATTTACTTGGCCCTCAATAGATTTATCAGGCCCTCATTTGCTCTGTTTACCTGGTCCTTAATTGCTTTACTTACCTAGCGCTCATTTGCTTTACTTACCTGGCCCTTATTTGCTTTGCGTACCTGGCTCTCGTTTGCTTTACTTACCTAACATTCATTTGCTTTACTTACCTGGCCCTTATTTCCTTTACTTACCTGGCTCTCATTTGCTTTACTTAACTAGTTTTAATTTTCTTTACTTACCTGGCCAACATTTCCTTTACTTTCCTGGATCTTATTTGCTTTATTTACCTGACCCTCTTTTGTTTTATTTACCTGACCCTCATTTACTTTATTTACCTAGCCATCATTTGCTTTACTTACCTGGCCCTCATTTTCTGTACTTACCTGACTTATTTGCTTTACTTACCTGACCCACATTTGTTTTACTTACCTGACATTTATTTGCTTTACTTACCTGACCCTCATTTACATTACTTACCTGACCCTCATTTGCTTCACTTACTTGGCGCTCATTTCCTTTACTTACCTGGCCTTTATTTGCTTTACTTATCTGGCTTCTATTTGCTTAACTTAGCTGGCCCACATTTACTTTACTTACCTGGATCTTATTTGTTTTATTTGCCTGACCCTCTTTTGTTTATTTACCTGACTCTCATTGGCTTTACTTACCTGGCGCTCATTTGCTTTACTTACCTGGCCCTTATTTGCTTTACTTACCTGGCTCACTATTGCTTTACTTACCTGGCGCTCATTTGCTTTACTTACCTAGCCCTCATTTGCATTACTTACCTGGCTCTCATTTGCTTTACTTACCTAGTTCTCATTTGGTTTACTTACATGACCTTCATTTACTTTACTTAGCTGGATCTGATTTGCTTTATTTACCTGGCCCTCATTTGCTTGGCTTACCTGACTCTCATTACTTTACTTACCTGGCTCCCCTTTTGCTTTACTTACCTGGCCCTCATTTGCTTTACTTACCTGACACATTTGCTTTACTTACCTGGCCCTTATTTGCTTTACTTACCTGGCTCCCATTTGCTTTACTTACCTGGCACTCATTTTCTGTACTTATATGATCCTCAGTTGGTGATTAATATTCAAAAGCGCTATTGTATCCCGTGGACAACATTCTCTACATAAGTGCCCGTTTTCTCCCCTTTTTTTTTTTTTTCTTTTTGCATTGGTAACCCATATCCTCGTTGAGTGACTCCTAAGCCGAAAGTCTTAGATAAAATAACATTTAAAGTCCTTTGGTATTCACTTTTCTTACGTTGCACGTTTTTACTGATTTACTGACATTGACTTTCTTACTTACCAGGGGCCGGATTCTCAAACGCGTTAAGGCGCCTTAAGGAGATATGGCGCCTTAACTTACGGCTAGCGATCTTACGGCCCATGCACAGAGCAAGGAAACCGCCATATTGGCATGAGTTAAGGCGCCCTTGGTTAAGGCAGGGGAAAAGCAGCTTTAGCGAGTTACGGCGAAGCATAAATTACATTTTTCAGCCCTAGAACAATTAATACATTACAATTTGTAGTTTACTCAATTATAGTGTCATTAGGTGTACATAAACCAATTGTGGACTACTAGATACGGCAACAAATGTAGTATTCCAACATAACTGTAATTTGCTTTCCACGATAGATGGAACTACACACCGTTTTTGGGGTGAATAGAATAATTTTGTAATAGCTTTCGCCGTGTTTCGAGCGAATCTAGCGCTCATTTCCTTCGCAAACGAAGTATAACTACGGTATCGGCCCCGATAGCTGGGGAGGGCATGATACATATCAGTTAATTTGGGGAGTAATTTCGAGATATATCGGTAGAATACTAGCAAACATAGTATATTGACACATTTCTTTTGCCACGTGATGTCCTATTCCATATCTGATTGGTTCTACTGAGCGTCTATGTTCACATCCCGTTCACGCTCGAATCTAATTGGCTCATATGATTTCCCTTGCCCACTTCATCCGCTACAATTCAGTCTGATTTTCCGTCACTCGTAACTACTTTTTGCCATTTGTCGCGGCGTAGGAGGCATAAGCTTATTGCGGCTCCTGGAAATCGTAAATTTTATACCCTCTGTAACACCGTTATTATCAATTTGCGCAGAAAATGGTATAGAGGCAAATTCTTAGAATGATGTGTACTATCACGGGGTAAGATCAGAATAATTAAATTAGGTGTGGGGTTGCATTTTCAATAATACCAATTTTGTTTAAAAGTTATATCATACCACGGGCTGGACACAGCGTTGTGTTTACGAAATCAGCTGATTGGCATTTACGGCTTGTGATTGGTCAAGATACCCCAAGAACCGCCTGAAACGCCAGCTGTGATTGGCCACCTAAGATCCGACGCCTGAAGTGATTTGCGGCGCTGCGGGACTTAAGGCAGTGATAAAGCGCCTTAAGAAACGTTTGAGCATACGAAGCTAAGTCCGAGATACGGCGCCTTTGACGGGCCTTAACTTAGGTCGCCGCAGGACGGTTAAGGCCTCCAGCGCGCCTTAACTTAAGGCTCTTTTGAGAATCCGGCCCCTGGGCTTTCCTTACGTTATACTCCTTACCTATTCCATTTCTTTCTTCTTTACGTTGTACCTTTATATGCTTTGGATTGCCCTCATATGCTTTATTTACCGGGATTTTAATAACTTTACTTAACTGGCCCTTATCTACTGTACCTAGCTGACTCTCATTTGGCTTACTTATCTTGAATTCATTTGTTTTACTTATCTGGCCATTATAGGCTTTACTTACCTGGCCCTCATCTGCTTTACTTACCTGACTTTCATTTCCTATACTTACCTGGCCCACATTTGCTTTACTTACCTAGCCCTTATTTGCTTTACTTACCTGTACCTCATTTGCTTTACTTACCTGGCTCTCATTTGCTTTACTTACCTGGATCGTATTTTACTTACCTGACCCTCATTTGCTTTACTTACCTGATCCTAATTTGTTTTACCTGGCTCTAATTTTCTGTACTTACCTGATCCTTATTTGCTTTACTTAACTGGCCCCTATTTGCTTTATTTACCTCGCCCTTATTTGCATTACTTACCTGGTCCTATGTAGCCCTTATTTTCTTTATTTATCTAGCCCTTATTCGCTTTACTTACCTGGCCCTCATTGTTTTACTTTCCTTGCCTTTATTTGCTTTACTTACCTGGCCCTCGTTTGCTTTACTTACCTAGCCCTTATTTGCTTTACTTATGTAGCCCTTATTTTCTTTAATTATCTAGCCCTCATTTGCTGTACTTACCTGGCCCTCATTTCCTTTACTTACCTAGCCCTTATTTTCTTTACTTATGTAGCCCTTATTTTCTTTAATTATCTAGCCCTCATTTGCTGTACTTACCTGGCCCTCATTTCCTTTAGTTACCTAGCCCTTATTTACTTTACTTACCTGGCCCTAATTTATTTTACTTAGGTAGCCCTTATTTTCTTTACTTAGCTAAGCTTATTTGCTTTACTTACCTGGCCCTCATTTGCTTTCCTTACCTAGCCCTTATTTTCTTTACTTACCTAGCCTTCATTTGCTTGACTTACCTGGCCCTTATTTCCTTTACTTACCTAGCCCTTATTTGCTTTATTTACCTAGCCCTTATTTGCTTTACTTATCTGTTCCTCATTTTCTGTACTTACCTCTACTCTCATTTCCTTTACTTACCTGGCCCTTATACGTTTTATTTACCTAACCGTCATTTGTTTTACTTACTTGGCCTTCATTTGCTTTACTTACCTGACTCTCGTTTGCTTTACTTACCTGGCTCTCATTTGCTTTACTTACCTGGCCATTCTTTGTTTTACCTGACCTTCACTTAATGTATTTACTTCTAGTTCTAATTTGATATGGTTACATGGCCCTCATTTCCTGTAATTAACTGGCACTCATTTGATTTAGTTACCTGGATGTTATTTGCTTTACTTACCTGGTCTTCATTTTCTGTACTTACCTGGCGCTTATTTGCTTTACTTACCTGACCCTCATTTGCTTTACTTACCTCGCCCTCTTTTGCTTTACTTATCTGGCTCTCATTTACTTTACTTACTAGCCCTCATATTCTGTACTTATCTGCCCCTCATTTTCTAGCACTCCTTTGCTTTTCTTACCTTCCTCTCATTTACTTTACTTACCTGGCTCTTATTTGTTTTACTTTCCTGGATCTTATTTTACTTACCTGGACCTCATTTACTTTACTTACCTGGCCCTAATTTACTTTACTTACCTGTCTCTCGTTTGCTATACTTACCTGGTCCTCATTTTCTTTACTTACCTGGCCCTAATTTGCTTTCCTTCCCTGGTTCTCATTTGATTTACTTACCTGGCTCTAATTTGCTTTACTTACCTGGGTCTCATCTGCTGTACTTACCTGATCCTTATTTACTTTACTTACCTGGCCCCTATTTGCTTTACATACCTAGCCCTTATTTGCACTACTTACCTGGCCCTCGTTTGCTTTACTTACCTAACCCTTATTTGCGCTATTTACCTAACCCGTATTTGTTTCACTTACCTGGCCCTCATTTGCTTTACTTACCTGGCCTTTATTTGCTTTACTAATATGAATCTCATTTCCTTTACTTACCTTGCTCTTATTTGCTTTACTTACCTGGTCCTCATTTCTCTTACATATCTTACCTTTATTTATTTATTTATTTATTTATTTTACTTAACCCTTATTTGCTTTAGTTACCTAGCCCTCGTTTGCTTTTCTTACCTACCCGTTATATGCTTTACTTGCCTGGCTCACATTTTCTGTATTTGCCTGGATCTTATATTACTTACCTAGCCCTCATTTTCTGTACTTACTTGGTGCTCATTTGCTTTACGCAACTGGGCCTTATTTGCTTTATTTACCTGACCCTCATTTGCTTTACTTACCTGGCCCTCATTTCCTTTACTTACCTGGCCCTCATTTGCTTCCCTTACCTAGTTCTGATTTCCTTTACTTACCTGGCCCTCATTTATTTTACTTGCCTGGATATTATTTGCTTTATTTACCTGACCCTCATTTACTTTGCTTACCTGACCCTCATTTACTTTACTTACATAGCCCTCATTTGCATTACTTACCTGGCTCCCATTAGCTTTACTTACCTGGCCCTCATTTGCTTTACTTACCTGGCCCTTATTTGCTTTACTTACCTGGCTCTCAGTTGCTTTACTTACTTGGCTTCATTTGCTTTACTTACCTGACCCTCATTTGCTGTATTTACATGACCCTCAATTTGTTTAATTATTTGCTTTTCTCACCTGGTGTTCATTTTCTTTATTTTGGCACTCAATGAATATGCCTGGTGATTAATATTCAAAAGCGCTATTGTATCCTGTTGACAACATTCTCTATAAATGTGCCCGTTTTCTCCCCTTTTCTTGCATTGATAACCCATATCTTCGTTGAGTGACTCTCCTAAGCCGAAAGTCTTAGATAAAATTACATTAAAAGTCCTTACTTGGTATTAAATTATCTTACGTTGCACGTTTTTTACTAATTTACTGACATTGACTTTCTTACTTACCTGGGTTTTCCTTACGTTATACACCTGACCTATTCCGTTATATGTTTTGCTTGACTGGCCCTTGTATGCTTTACTTTACCGGGCTTTTATTAGCTTTACTTACCTGGCCCTCATTTACCGTACTTACCTCTCACTTCCTTTACTTACCTGGCTCTCTTTCTCTCTCTCTCTCTCTCTCTATATATATATATATATATATATATATATATATATATTTGTTTTAACTTACCTGGTCCTCATTTCCTTTACTTACCTGGCTCTCATTTCGTTTACTTACCTGGAATTCATTTACTTTACTTATCTAGCCCTTATATGCTTTACTTGGTCCTTATTTGCTTTACTTACGTGGCACTCATTTACTTTACTTATCTGGCTCACTTGATTTACTTACCTGGCCCTCATTTGTTTTACTTACATGGCTCTCATTTGCTTTACTTACCAGGACTTCACTTGCTTTACTTACCTGGCCCTCATTTACTTTACTTACCTAGCTCTCATTTGCTTTACTTACCTAACATCCATTTGCTATACTTACCTGACTCTAATTTGCTTTACTTACGTAGCCCTTATTTGTTTTACTTACCTGGCCCACATTTGCTTTACTTACCTGGCCCTCATTTCCTAAACTTACCTGGTTCTCATTTGCTTTACTTGCCTGGATACTATTTTACTTACCTGGCCCTCATTTATTTACTTACCTGGATCTTATTTTACTTACCTGGCCCCCATTTGATTTACTTACCTGGCCCTAATTTGGTTTACTTACATGGCTCTCATGTCATGTACTTACCCGACTCTCATTTGCTTTATTTACCTAGCCCTTATTTACTTTACTTACGTGGCCTTCATGTACTTTACTTATCTAGCTCTCATTTGATTTACTTACCTGGCCTTCATTCGGTTTACTTACCTGGCCCTAATTTGCCTTACTTACCTGGGGCTCATTTCCTATACTTACCTGGCCCTCATTTCCTAATCTTACTTGGACCTCATTTGCTTTCCTTACCTGGTTCTCATTTGCTTTACGTACCTGGTCCTCATTTGCTTTACTTGCCTGGATACTATTTTACTTACCTGGCCCTCATTTGCTTTATTTACCTGGATCTTATTTTACTTACCTGGCCCTCATTTGATTTACTTACCTGGCCCTAATTTGATTTACTTACCTGGCTCTTATTTCCTGTACTTACCTGACTCTTATTTGCTTTATTTACCTGGCCCTAATTTACTTTACTTACCTGACCCTTATTTGCTTTACTTACCTGACCCTTATTTCCTTTACTTACCTGGCCTTTATTTACTTTACCTACCTGGCCCCCATTTGCTTTACTTACCTAGCCCTTATTTACTTTACTTACCTGGCCCTTATTTACTTATTTGCATTACTTACGTGTCCCTAATTCGCATTACTTAGCATTTGCTTTACTTACCTGGCACTAATTTGTTTTACTTACCTAGCTCTCATTTGCTTTACTTACCTGGCCCTCATTTGCTTTACTTACCTGGCCCTAATTTGCTTTATTTACCTGGCTCATTTTTACTGTATTTTCCTGACCCTTGATTACTTGCCTAGTCTTTATTTGCTTTACTTACCTAGCCCTTATTCACTTTACATACCTGGCCCTTATTTATTTTACTTACCTAACCCTTATTTGCTTTACTTACCTGACCCTTATTTGCTTTATTTACCTGGCCTCCATTTGCTTTATTTACCTAGCGCTTATTCAATTTACTTTCCTAGCAGTTATTTGGTTTATTTGCTTAGCCTTTATTTGCATTACTTACCTGGCCCACATTTGCTTTACTTACCTAGCCCATATTTGCATTACTTACCTGGTCCTAATTTATTTTTCTTATGTAGCCCTTATTTGCTTCACTTGCCTGGCCCTAGTATACTTTACTTACCTAGCCTTTATTTGCATTACTTACCTGGCTCTCATTTTCTGTACTTACCTGACCCTTATTTGCTTTATTTACCTAGCCTTTATTTGCTTTACTTACCTTATCCTTATTTCATTGACTTAACTAGCCCTCATTTGCTTTACATACCTAGCCCTTATTTCTTTTACTTACGTGGCCCTCATTTACATTACTTACCTAGCCTTTATTTGCTCTACTTACCTGGCCCTCATTTGCTGTACTTACTTAGCCCTTATTTGCTTTATTTCCATAGCCCTTATTTGCTTTTCTTACCTTGCCCTTAATTGCTTTATTTACCTAGCCCTTATTTGCTTTACTTACCTAGCCTTCATTTTCTGTAATTAATTGGCACTCGTTTAATTTACTTACCTGGATCTTATTTGCTTTACTTACCTTGTCTTCATTTTCTGTACTCACCTAGGGCTTATTTGATTTATTTACCTGACCCCCTTTTCCTTTACTTACCTCGCAAGCATCGTCTTTACTTATTTGGCTTCCATTTCCTTTACTTACTGGACCTCATTTTCTGTACTTACCTGGATCTTATTATATTTACGCTGCCCTCATTTGTTTTACTTACATAGCCCTTATTTGCCTTACTTACGTGGCCCTTATTTGCCTTACCTGACCCTCTTTTACTTTACTTATCTGTCCCTTATTTACTTTACTTACCTGGCTCTCATTTCCTTTATATACCTGTTTCTCATTTGCTATACTTACCTGGCCCTCATCTGTATTACTTATCTGGTCCTCATTTCCTTTACTTACCTGGCTCTAATTTGCTTTACTTATGTGGCCCTTATTTGCCTTGCTTACCTGACCCTCATTTGCTTTACATACCTGTTTCTCAATTGTTTTAATTGCCTGGCCATTATTTGCTTTAATTACGTGTCCTTTTTTTGCCCTACTTACCTGTCCCTTATTTACTTTACTTACCTGGCTCTCATTTCCTATATTTACCTGTTTCTCATTTGCTATGCTTACCTAGCCCTCATTTGCTTTACTTGCCTAGCCCTTATTTGCTTTACTTTCCTGGCATTCTTTTGCTTTACTTACCTGGCTCTCATTTTGCTTTACTTACCTGGACCTTAATTGCATTACTTACCTGGCTCTAATCTGCTTTACTTACCTGGCTTTCATTTGCTATACTTACCTGGCCCTCATTTCCTTTACTTACCTGGCTCTCATTTGCTATACTTACCTGGCTCTAATTTGCTGTACTTACCTGACCCTTATTTGCTTTACTCAACTGGCCCCCATTTCCTATACTGACCTAGCCCTTATTTACTTTACTTACTTGGCCCTTATTTTCTTTACTTACCTAGCCCTTATTTGTATCATTTACCTGGCCCTAATTTTCTGGACTTATGTAGCCCTTATTTGCTTTACTTACATGGGCCTCATTTGCTTTACTTACTTTGCCTTTATTTACTTTACTTACCTAGCCCGTATTTGCTTTAGTTACCTAGCCTTTATTTGCTTTACTTACCTGGCCCTCACTTCCTTTACTTACCTTGCCCTTATTTGTTTTATTTATGTGGCCCTCACTTGCTTTACTTACCTAGGCCTTATTTGCTTTACTTACCTGGCTCTAATTTGCTTTACTTACTTAGCCCTTATTTACTTTACTTACCTAGCCCGTATTTGCTTTAGTTACCAAGCCCTTATTTGCTTTACTTACCTGGTCCTCATTTCTTTAATTACCTGGCTCTCATTTTCTGTACTTACCTCTGCTCTCACTTGCTTTATTTACCTCTCATTTGCTTTACTTACCTATGTGCTTTATTTACCTGACCGTCATTTGTTTTCCTTAACTGGCCCTCATTTGCTTTACTTACATGGCTCTCGTTTGCTTTACCTACCTGGCTCTCATTTGCTTTACTTACCTGGCCTTTCTTTGCTTTACTTACCTGACCTTTACTTGCATTTACCTGGTTCTAATTTACTTTAGTTACCTGGCTCTCATTTGCTGTAATTAACTGGTACTCATTTGATTTCCTGGATCCTGGATTCCTGGACCTTATTTGCTTTACTTACCTGGTCTTCATTTTCTGGACTTAACTGGCCCTTATTTGCTTTACTTATGTGGCCCTCATTTGCCATACTTACCTGACTCATTTGTTTTACATACCTGGCTCTCATTTGCTTTACTTACCTGACACTTATTTGCTTTACTTATGTGGCCGTTATTTGCCTTACTTACCTGACCCTCATTTGTTTTACATACCTGGCTCTCATTTGTTTTATTTACCTGGCCCTTATTTGCTTAAATTGCGTGTCCCTTTTTTCCTTACCTGACCCTCATTTGCTTTACTTACCTGGCCCTCATTTGCTTTACTTACCTAGCTCATTTGCTTTACTTACCTGGCCCTTATTTGCTTTCCTTACCTGGTCCCCATTTGCTTTAGTTACTTGGCCCTCATTTGCTTTACTTACCTGGCCCTCGTTTGCTTTACTTACCTGGCTCTCATTTTCTGTATTTACCAGGATCTTATTTTACTTACTTGGCCCTCATTTTCTGTACTTATCTGGATCTTATTTTACTTACCTGGCCCTCATTTTCTGGGGCTCATTTGCTTTACTTATGTGGCCCTTATTTGCTTTACTTACGTGGTCCACATTTGCCTTACTTACCTGACCCTCATTTGCTTTATATACCTGGCTCTCATTTGCTTTAATTTCCTGGCCTTTATTTGCTTTCCATACCTGGCTCTCATTTGCCTTAATTACCTGACCCTCATTTGCTTTACTTACTTGGCCCTTATTTACTTTACCTACCTAGCCCTCAGTTCCTTAACTTACCTGGCACTCATTTGCTTTATTTACCTAGGTCTCATTTGCTAAACTTACCTGGATCTGATTTACTTACCTGACCCTTATTTACTTTACTTATCTGGCCCTAATTTGCTTTACTTACCTGTCTCTCATTTGCTATACTTACCTGGCCCTTATTTATTATACTTACCTGGCCCTTATTTACTCTACATACCTGACCCTATTTTGCTTTACTTGCCTGGCTCTCATTCGCTATATTTACCTGGCCCTCATTTGCTTTGCTTACCTGACCCTCATTTACTTTCCTTACCTGATTCTCATTTGATTTACATACCTGGCCCTCATTTGCTTAACTTACACTAATTTACTTTACTTACCTGGTCGTTATTTGCTCTACTTACCTAGCCCTTATTTGCATTACTTACGTGGCCCTCATTTCCTTTACATACCTAACCCTTATTTGCTTTACTTACCTGGCCTTCATTTGCTTTACTTACATGGCTCTGATTTGCTTTACTTACCTGGCCCTCATTCCCTTTACTTACCTGGCCCTCATTTGCTTTACTTACCTAGCCCTTTTTTGCTTTACTTACCTGGCCCTCATTTGCTGTACTTACATAGCCCTTATTTGCTTTACTTACCTGGCCTTCATTTATTTGCTTACATGGCTCTGATTTGCTTTACTTACCTGGCCCTCATTCCCTTTACTTACCTGGCCCTCATTTGCTTTACTTTTTTGGCTCTCATTTTCTGTACTTATCTGGTGCTCATTTACTTTACTTACCTGGACCTTTTTAAATTTAGTTACCTGGCCCTCATTTGCTTTACTTACGTGGCCCTCATTTGCTTTACTTACCTAGACTTCATTTGCTTTGCGTAGCTGGCCCTCATTTGATCTACATACCTGGATCTTATTTGTCTTACCTGGCCCTCATTTGATTTACTTACCTGGATCTTATTTGCCTCACGTATATGGCCCTCATTTGATTTACTTACCTCGCCATTATTTGCTTTACTTAGTGGCTTTATTTGCTTTACTTTTCTGGCCCTTAATTTACTTACCTGGCTCTTATTTGCTTTACTTGCGTGACTCTCATTTGCTTTATTTACCTGAACTTCATTTGCTGCCCTTACCTGGGATTTATTGTTTTACTTACCTGGAGTTCATTTGCTCTACGTACCTGGTCCTCATTTGCTTTACTTAAATGGCTCTCATATGCTTTACTTAACTGGCTCTTTTTTGCCATATTTACCTAACCCTCATTTGCTTTAGTTACCAAGCCCTTTTTTACTTTACTTTCCTGGCCCTCATTTGTTTTACGTACCTACCTCTCATTTGTTTTATTTACCTGGCCCTCATTTGCTTTACTTACCTGGCGCTTATTTGCTGTACTTACCTGGCTGTCGTTTGCTATATTTACCTGGACCTCATTTGCTTTACTTTCCTGGGTCTTATTTTCCCTTCGTACCTGGCCCCCATTTTCTGTACTTACCTGGCCCATATTTGCTTTATTTACCTGGACCGCATTTGCTTCACTTACCTGACTGTCATTTGATTTGCTTACTTTGCCCTCATTTGCTTTACTTACCTGGCTCTCATTTGCTCTACTTACCTGGCTCTCATTTACTTTACTTACCTGGCTCTCATTTGCTTTACTTACCTGGCTGTCATATGATCTTATTTGCTTCACTGACCTGGCCCTTCTTTTCTTTATTTACCTGGCCCTCATTTGTTGCGTTTATCTAGCCCTTATTTGCTTTACTTACGTGGCCCTTGTTAACTTTACTTTCCTGACCCTCATTTGCTGTATCTACATGGCCCTTAATTGCTTTACGTACCTGGCCCTCATTTGCCGTACTTACATGGCCATTATTTGCCGTACTTACATGGCCATTATTTGCCGTACTTACATGGCCATTATTTGCTTTACTTACCTGGCCATTATTTGCTGTACTTACCTGGTCCTAATTTGCTGTACTTACCTGGCCCTCATTTGCTGTACTTACCTGGCCCTCATTTGCTGTACTTACCTGGCCCTCATTTGCTGTACTTACCTGGCCCTCATTTGCTGTACTTACCTGGCGCTCATTTGTTTTATTCACTTGGCACTCAGTTGATTTACCTCATGATTAAGATTAAGAAGCGCTAGTGTCACACAGACAAAATTCTCTATAGATGTGCCCGTTTTCTCGCCTTTACATTACTCTCTTAAGCCGAAAGTCTTAGTTAAAATATCAATTCATTTCTAAAATATTTAGTTTTTGGTATTCACGTATCTTACTTGGCACTTTATTACTTACTTACTTAATTTACTTACCTGGCCCACATTTGCTTTACTTACCTGGCTTTCATTTGCTTTACTTACCTGGCCCTCATTTGCTTTCCTTACCTAGCTCTCATTTACTTTACTTACCTGGCGCTCATTTGCTTCATTTACCTGGTTCTCATTTGCTTTACTTACCTGGCTCTTATTTGCTTTGCTTACCTGGCTCTCATATGCTTTACTTACCTGGCTATCATATGATAATAATAGTCAATAATTCTTTGAGTATGTGGACAAATTTTGTAGCCACGACATTAACCCGTCTAGATGCTGCCCTTTGTTTAACATGCGTCATATAACGTTTGCAGGTGGCCTGTAGATGTTCATAGCCAAAACATTATTTCCATGTCTGTTTTTACTATTAAAACGTTTTCTTTTATGGCAAACTAGTTTGTGCATTCGGATTGTTTGTCATGGTTTAACGCGGTAGTGCTTTTTCCATTCATATATATGTACATATATATATATATATATATATATATATATATATATATATATATATATATATATATATATATATGCATATATAAAGATATATATATATATGTATGAATATATAAACAAAAACAAATATATATATATATATATGTGTGTATTTATAAATATTTATATTCATATATATATATATGTAATATATATATATATATATAAAATATATATACACACACACTTATATATATACATATATATATATATATATATATATATATATATATATATATATATATATATATATATATATATAATGAATATATATATATATGAATATATATATATATATAATGAATATATATATAATGAATATATATATACATATATATGAATATATATATATATGAATATATATATACATATATGAATATATATATATATATATATATATATATGAATATATGATATATATATATGAATATATGATATATATATGAATATATGATATATATATACATTATATATATATATATATATATATATACATATATATATGTATATATATACATATGATATATATAAATATATATACATATATGATATATATACATATGCATATATATATTATATTTATATATATATATACATATACATGTATTTCATACATATATATACACATACATATATGTGTATATATAGTGGAAAGCTTGCTGGAACTCTAATCCAGAGGCCATGAGTCGACTCTCATTAAGGATTTAATCATTTGTTTAACAAGTTTATATCGAATTTTACAACCAAGCAGTGTATCACTTTCTGTAATCTTTACAGGTTCAATATCTCTATTTATTACTGCGCTGTTCCACTTTAAAGATGGGAAATATCTAGGAAGGAACTAAGATACACCTTCAAGTATAAAGGAAACTTCAAGAAACAAAAGTGCAATTACATACATTTAATAAATTTGCAAAGACTCGCAATATAAATGCATGGAGGTAGACGAAAATCTTCATGGAAGATAGCGATTTATACGAACCTAGTTTTGTGGCATTTGGGGGATCGTTTTTTGTTGTTTATTTATTTATTATTATTGTTAGATTTTTCTTGTCGATTTTTATGAACTTCACACCCTTTTATTTGGACCGTAGCCTGATCTCTGCGGTACATTTTTTTTTCGAAATCACCCGAACAGTTTTCGAATTACAGAAAAAAAAATCACTGTAGAAAAAAATAAAATTGACCATTTTTCAGAAAATAACTCGAATCACAAAAAAAGCTAAGGTCATTCTGACTTTAATATATAGAATCATCCTTTATCTAGGGAATGTAAGAAGTATTTTTTGGATTTCGACTTTTTTTAAAGAAATATTTGACCGGGTCTGAAAAAGACGTTATTTACATACATACATATATATATATATATATATATATATATATATATATATATATATATATATATATATATATATATATATATTTCTTTAACAAGAAGCACAGGAAAAAATCGAAAAATCCGCTTCCTACATTTTCTCTCTCTCTCCCTCTCTCTTCACAATATTTAAGGTATGTCAAATTAAAGGGAGAAGCATAATCTCCCTAAACCATAAATGTCTATCATCTACCTACATTCCGAAGTATTCCAGACATTACCAGCACATAACAGTTTCTCAAAATCTTTCGTATAGTGTAGCAGGGTGGCAGTAATTTTTCGTGTGTTTTGGTCTACATTGACCATTTTTAAAATGTATCTAAAATCCAAGAAAAATCGTACGATTATTGTGATTTCATATCTGAATAGAACTGTCATTCTACTATAATATGTTGAAGCTGTTTTTTAGAAGTCAACCTTATTTTTTGTGGGGTGAATATTTTCCGAAGCCCACTATCTCAACACCCTAAAAAGGGATACTGTGAAAATATGTCACTTTTATGAGAAGCACATCAAAATATTGCATATTCATATTGCATCATATAATAGATATATTATTCAGCTACAAAATGAGCCATAAGACGTTAAAATTCGACTGAAAATACATGTGCCATGTGTAAAAAGGTGAAGGACCTAATAATCGCGCTCTTTTTCCTTTTCATTATTTATACATTATACATGACAAATCATGTACGAATTACTTGTATATGATATAATTATCCATTATTTACCTATTATTGTTGCTGTAATGTTTTTTTTTTTTTTTTTTAGCGTATAATATTGGTTGAAAAAACAGTTCTTCAGTCGGACATGTATCATACGGGTCCTTTCCTCAGAGCGGCCGGGCGTCACAGTATTATGAAACACATCTCTTTGCATCTGCGGATTACTGGCGTTTAACTCTACGGGCTCGCATGGCCAACTTTCACACTCAGACACCTCAGGGAGGCGTACTTAGTCCCATGCTATTTAACATCCTTATGCATAGATTACTAGGCGATATACCACTTGAGGGCAGTGACTCCATTATTTGCTATGCCGATGATATTTGCATTAAATCCTCATCCGAGGAGAGAATGCAACAGATCCTTGATGTGCTTTCAGCAAGGGCTACAGAGTGTGGCTTGATAATATCGACTGAAAAAACCAAGGCACTTAACCCTAAAACAATCCCTCTGCCAAGGTTTCACATCAATGACGTTGAGTTAGATCTCTGTCACCAATACAAATATCTCGGGGTGGCTGTTAATGATGCAGCGTTCATACAAAACCTGAAGAAAAGGCTGTGGGAACGTCTGAAGCCACTTAGGACACTTGTCGGCAAAGACCATGGTATTAATGTCAATATTGCTAGACTCTTTTACCTGTCATACATACGGTCGGTCATAGATTATGCATTGCACCTAGTATTATACAAGGAATCAGAGTTGGCTAGTTTAGAAATTGTACAAAATGAGGCCATGAGGCTTATTCTCGGTGCCCCTAAGACAACGAGGATTGTGAATCTGAGATCAGAACTTAATTTGCCGTCTGTCTATGAAAGAATATTATACATAAACACCACATTTAGCGTCAAAGCAATAAGAGAACCCCTCTATTGTACAGAGTTCCAAAGACAACTAAAATATAGAATAGTGGAGCTAACTTTGAATGGCAACATCGATTCAAATTCAAATCCATGGCAACAAGTAACATGTAAGCACTTGTCTCAGTTGAACATATCCATAACTAAGACCCTACATGGACGTTCTGCTCCACCGTGGAAAATGTCGGACCTAAGTGTATTTTATACGACTGCCCCAAAAAAAGACAGTGTCCCCCCTGCTGTACTTAAGCAGTATGCTTTAGCAATTATCAATGAGCACCTTGAAACTATGCCCAATGCGTATGAATGCTACACTGATGGATCCTTGCAGTCTGGGAGTAGAGCAGGATGCGCTTTTGTCGTATATAAAAACAATATTATGCAGCACCAGGACTGTAGGCGGGTTCATGACTGGGCTAGCACTACGCAAACTGAGTTGGCAGGAATGCTCATAGCCACCGAATTTCTATTAAGTCAAGGCTCAGGAGTCATTTTCTGCGACTCACAGAGTGCTCTCCAGGCATTGAACACACTAGACAAAGGTGCAGGAAATATTGCAAATGACATAAGGATAAATGTGTATCGTGCAAAAGAACGAGGCCATGATATACGTTTTGTGTGGATACCATCGCATGTTGGAATCCCCAGGCATGATCATGCTGACCGCCTAGCAAAATCAGCATGTGACAAGCAAAGTGTTGATATAGATCTTGGAGTACCTCTTGCTAGGATTTCACACATCATTAAAACTTCCTTCAAAGAGGACTTGTCTGACTTGATTAATTCTCAACGGCCTGAAAGCTGTAGCATAAAGCACTATGACAGGTTTATGCAAGATGTTTTCATCTATGGTTTATACAAAACAAGAACAAGACAGTGTGATATTGTGACCGCAAGAATCAGGCTGGGATATAGATTGTACTGGAAGGTCAGTACAGCCTGTAATGTTGAAGAAACGAAGTGTAAATTATGCAATGAAGAATATAAGCGAACACTTGTACATTATATCTCAGAGTGCCATGTAATACAGCCTTTCAGACCACCTAGCATGAGGTATGGAGAACTATGTAACTACTTCATATCATCTGATGTCTTAGAAGATATAATTATGTTATATCCTAAATTTGGAATGTAGTATCACATGACCACATATCAAATGTTACATTGCCTTTCCACGCCGAAGCCGTATGCCGGCTTGACAGATGAGTAGATAAATTACTGATCGTTCTTCTCCTTTAAATGATATATTTTAGACCGTAATAATTTTATGATCTAGATTTACACTGTAATACTATTATATAATGCTTTGACCATGTATCAAATGTACTACAGCTTGCCCACGCCTGTGCAGTTAGCCAGGGTGGTAAATAAAGGACTAAACTAAAAAAAAGACCCCGTGGAAAGACGAAATACAATTACATGGCGATGTAAAAGTACGTATATAAGGTATATAAGCACATACAGATAATTTCCGTGTACCCTATGACCTTTTGTTTTTTTATGTTGTTACCTCCGTTTGTTTCTTGTTTGTGTGTGTGTGTGTGTTTTCTGATACTTCTAAAAGTTATGAACATTTTAATGAGATTTTAACCAAACGTGTGTTTTAACCTAACTTTGACGCTAAACCATAAATGTCTATCATCTACCTACATTCCGAAGTATTCCAGACATTACCAGCACATAACAGTTTCTCAAAATCTTTCGTTTAGTGTAGCAGGGTGGCAGTAATTTTTCGTGTGTTTTGGCCTACATTGACCATTTTTTTAAATGTATCTAAAATCCAAGAAAAATCGTACGATTATTGTGATTTCATATCTGAATAGAACTGTCATTCTACTATAATATGTTGAAGCCGTTTTTTAGAAGTCAACCTTATTTTTTTGTGGGGTGAATATTTTCCGAAGCCCACTATCTCAACACCCTAAAAAGGGATACTGTGAAAATATGTCACTTTTATAAGAAGCACATGAAAATATTGCATATTCTTATTGCATCATATAATAGATCTATTATTCAGCTACAAAATGAGCCATAAGACGTTAAAATTGGACTAAAAATACATGTGCTATGTGTAAAAATGTGAAGGACCTAATAATCGCGATCTTTTTCCTTTTCATTCTTTATACATTATACATGACAAATCATGAACGAATTACTTGTATATGATATAATTATCCATTATTTACCTATTATTGCTGTAATGATTGTTTTCAACGTATAATATTAGTTAAAAACCAGTTCTTCAGTCGGACATGTATCATACGGGTCCTTTCCTCAGCGCGGCCGGGCGTCACAGTTTTATGAGACATATCTCTTTGCATCTGCGGATTACTGGCGTTTAGCTCTACGGGCTCGCATGGCCAACTTTCACACTCAGACCCCGTGGAAAGACGAAATACAATTACATGGCGATGTAAAAGTACGTATATAAGGCATATAAGCACATATAGATCATTTTCGTGTACCCTATGACCTTTTGTTTATTTATGTTATTACCTCCGTTTGTTTCTTGTTTTTGTTGTTGTTGTTGTTTCCTTATTTCTTTGTGTTTTCTGATACTTCTAAAAGTTATGAGCATTTTAATGAGATTTTAACCAAACGTGTGTTTTAACCTAACTTTGACGCTTATTGCACTTTGGTGGTGATGCGGACCATAGTTTAATCCAGGATTTTTTTTTCTAAGTTTACATGGTATGAAAAATTAAAGGGAGAAGTATAATCTTCCTAAACCATAATTGTCTACCTGCATTCCGAAGTATTCCGGTCATTACCAGCACGTAACAGTTTCTCAAACTCTTTTGTATAGTGTGGCAGTAATTTTTCGTGTGTTTTGGCCTACATTGGCCTTTTTTATATTTAAAATCCAAACAAAAACCGTAAGACCATTGTGCTTTCATATCTGAATAGAACTGCCATACTACCATAATATGCAGAAGCCATTTTTTGAAGTCAACCTTACTTTTTTGGGGGGTGAACATTTTCCGAAGCCAACTATCTTGACACCCTAAAAAGGGATACAGTGAAAATGTCACTTTTATAAGAAGCACATGAAAATATTGCAAATCCTTATTGCATCATGTAATAGAACTATTATTCAGCTACAAAATGAGTCATAATACGTTAAAATCGGACAGAAAATGCATGTGCTATGCGTAAAAATGTGAAGGACCTAATAATCGCGATCTTTTTCCTTTTCTTTATTTATACATTTTACATGACAAATCGTGTACGAAATATTTGTATATTATATAAGTATATGTGGGTTTTTCTTCCATATTATCAACACGGTATTGTGTTTTTCATTGCATTATATAAATATCTATTATTTTCCCAATATTGTTGCTCTAATGGCGTTTTACGTATAATCTTGGTCGGAAAACTAACACGGACGTGTATCATACGCTAATGATTTTATAAAATAAATCACTTCATGGGACAAGCTTTGAATTATTATAATGTATGTGAATTAAGCCACATTAAATTCTGTGACCTGTTGATTGAACTTGGTGAAATTAATCTTACGTATTTTGTTTACAGTATATTTACAATTGGCAGGATTCATACAAAGGACCGGTATGACTTTATTTTACTGAATTACGCGTTAAAATAAACGTAGTAATTCGAATTACACTGTCCAAGAGCGTGTCCGGGCATCACAGGATTATAAAACATGTCTCTTTGCATCTGCGGATCACTGGTGTCTAACACTACGGAGCCACGTAGCCAGTTTTCACACTCAGACTCCTGTGAAAAGACAAAATACTATTACAGGGCTATATAAAATTATGTATAGAAGATATATAACCACATACAGATCATTTTCGTGTTCCCCATGTTTGTTGTTTTATTGTCTATTTGTGTTTTCTGTTACTAACAGTTATGAACAGATTTCAATGAGATTTTAACCAAAGGATCCAAACCATGCAGCCCATGGTTTGGATCCAGGAATTGTTTTCTAACTCGAAAAATTATTAACAGATAAAATTTATTCTTGAGGTTTGTCTTAGCCTACTTAATATTCCATAAAATATTGGTAGTGATCCGAATCATTTGGCAATCCTACCCCCCAAATGGAGGTTGGATTTTTTAAATGTTTTGACGTCACGCGTATAAACAAATTTGCGGCCTTGTGTCATATGTGTTCCTATATTCGCAGATGGCACTGACTATGAACATAGTAATAAGTATGAAGGTATGTTGTAAGATGTGAATCAAGGTTGTTCATCCAGTAATACCTTCCTTTTATCCATTGCATTGCAGTTCATACTAATATAAATAACGTCACATAGTCCCGCTTACACCTCCCCGAGTATGACTAGGAAATGCTATTTTGAAAAGCGTTTTATCAATTTCAGTGTTTCCGATTCTAAAATATTTTATATTACATTATGTGAATACCCAGAAAGAAATTTGTGTATAATGGTATAAGTCTGTATGTTTAGATATTTACATTTTGAGCATATTTTCCCAGCGTTCTGACAGTCGTCTTAAATTATTAATGATCTCCAAATATATAGATAATGGTAATATCGTCTTCTTTAGATATATACTCATTCGGTTTCAAGAATTTAAAACACCCTCATGGCGCAGTGGAAAGCGCGCTGGATTTCTAATCCAGAGGTCATGGGTTCAAGTCCCATTGAGGGTGTACGTATGAGAGATTGCATTGCAATTTTATCATATGTACATTAAGTTCCAACAAAATTTCCTTTTGGCATATGTCATTGTTTGCTTCAAATATTTCAGCCCATACTATGGTGGGCATGAATACAGTTAACCATATCCTTTCGAATGAATAATACGTGATGCTTGAAAGTAACCTTTATTTTACTTTTGAAGACTTGAAGACAAAGCGTCAGGTCAGTATATTCAAAGTTCCTTTTTTTTTTTTTTTACAAAATATTCAAATAAAACTAAGCAATAATCATTATTGAACATAACTACAAATTATTCATTAAAGGTTAAGCTTGTAAAAATCAACAACTGTCAATAACCAAATATTTCAAAATGTCCGCTTAAAACAAATAATTTTTGAGCCTTTGGGAAAGATGGGAAAGGATCAAACTTGTTAAAAAAGACAACTAATATCTTGTTTTACGGTTTGGATATATCTCGTAATGTTGGCTCTTCTTAATGAATAATATTTTAGGATTTGACTGATGTACTTTGTTGATTTAGAAAGCAGGTACACATGCATATTTATTGGTGCTTACGTTATTCTTAATATTGTAACAGAAAATTTGAGAGAATGATGCACCGCGTGGGATGGGAGACTGGTATTTTATTTACAGTGTCTGTGTGCATGAAGAAAAGTAACATACACCCTCAACGGGACTCGAACCCATGACCTCTGGATTAGAAGTCCAGCGCGCTTTCCACTGCGCCATGAGGGCTTAGTTATCGTTATTGTGGATTTGGCTGATACATATATAATACATAATTCATTGTCTTGACCACTACGAATTATGTATTTAGAGAAAGCTAATGATTTTATAAAATAAATCACTTCATGGGGCAAGCTTTGAATTATTATAATGTATGTGAATTAAGCCACATTAAATTCTGTGACCTGTTGATTGAACTTGGTGAAATTAATCTTACGTATTTTGTTTACAGTATATTTACAATTGGCAGGATTCATACAAAGGACCGGTATGACTTTATTTTACTGAATTACGCGTTAAAATAAACGTAGTAATTCGAATTACACTGTCCAAGAGCTCATATTCAGAATGGCATACAAGATTAGCCATTCTTTAATTCTTGGGAACCAATGAAGTACTTCCCTAACCATTATTGTTTTGTTTGTGACAAAGAAAAATGCGTTGCAAAATGAGCTATTAGCCGAGGCGAACGAGATTAATTTGCATTTTTGCTGTTGTATACATTATCTGTAAATAGATTAACATAAATATATTAAGTAATCTGAAGATCTTTTAGCAGATCGTATACAGGATCCAGATTGAGTTGTTGAAAATAACTTCATGCCGACTGAAGTGATGTCGCATTAAAGATGGAAGCAGAATTCCGCGTAACCAATAGCGTCTCCGATGTTCCTCTGCTCATAGTCAGTTTATCTTTCATGTCCT
>NC_091561.1:31152902-31160402 GCF_042767895.1 Penaeus vannamei | reverse complement strand
GGATAATCCTAGGTAATGTTTCCACCCTGGAAGACCGCTGCTAACTCCACCACGCTCTAGAACGTCAGATGTTCATCTTTGCCAGAACCATCATTCTTCACGCAAGCCAGCCAGCCATATATATATATATATATATATATATATATATATATATATATATATATATATATATATATACATATATATATGCATATATATATATATATATATATATATACATATGTATATATATATGTGTGTGTGTGTGTGTGTGTGTGCGTGTGTGTGCGTATGTGTGTGTGTGTGTGTGTGTGTGTGTGTGTGTGTGTGTGTGTGTGTGTGTGTGATATTTACGCACATATGCTTAGGGAAAGTGTGTATTGCTTCGAAATTAATAGTGTAACCTTTCTGTCTGTCTATCTTGGACGCGGGTGCATACTTATGTAAGCGTGTTATTGCATATTTCAATATCTACTGACATACATACAAATACGTGTGCCATCATTAAGTTATATGAAGATTAGTAATTATGAATTTATCAAAGGCATTTATCTTCCTTTCGTGCAGTTGCAGCGTGGACTTCTCCCTGGGCTATGGCGTGTTGGCCCGCTACGTTCACGTCAGACGTCCTGTTACCGTCAGTGACTACTATCTTATTATGAACGAGGTGGAAATCCTTGTCTAAGAAACGGCAACAAATGTCAGTTTTCATATGAATATCAAGAATACTGTTGAAGAATAGGATGCAGAGCAAGATATGCGAGGCACACACGTCGGATAACAAAAAGAACACTAGTAAATGAAAGAAGTGCGTGTCCGTGTCTGTAAATCAGCTAAGAATAAGGATGCCGTCATACCAGTACAGGGGCACAGGCTATCCACTTCACAAAGCCTGTGTCACATTCCTCTATCTATGTGACCTGCACATCCTGGAACGCAGGTATTTTGGATCGTGTGTCGGCATCTGACTTTGTGTAGTCACTTTGAAGCGAGATCTCCATATAGAGTCACCGGCCGATGCTAAGAGAGAGCATCTTAACCAACAGAAGATTAGGTACTTTAGCTACGATGTTGATTTATGAGTTCGGACGTGATGAACTTGAAATCAGTCTAAGATCAAACTGGACACAGAGTGTCAAAATCAGAACCGCCGCCATCGTCGCTGCTATTGCACCTTAGGGGATCCTTCGTTAAATAAGGGTCATAGTCGGTTTAGTCTATAGCACTGTGAATAAGCAATGAATGCAAGAAACTGCTATGTATCTATATATTTGTTCTGGTGTTGTTTTCAGTACAATCTGTGTTTATGATTTTAAGTTAAAATCAATTGGTGAATGATAGGGTAACTGTAATGATTATAAAGTACCATCGTTTGTCATCCAAAAGAAATATTACCCACTCTCCTCATTCATCAGGTGCATTGGCATTGTTGCATAAGGGAAGTCATCAATGTCTCCATTTGGTTTATAGTAACCCCAAGCAACTCACTGCATCGCGGGTTTTCAGTTACGGAAAGGAGTTTCCATCCTCTTTTGGAAAACCAGCCCACCAAGTGGCAACACCTTAGTTATCGTAATAGTAGTAGTAGTAGCAGTACATGAACAAACCGCTTATGAATGAATACCGAATACGACCTCATTATAAAACAGCAAATAAAAAAGAGCACTGCGTATGCATTACTCACTGGTTGTCCCCCAAATCAGAATAGCAATAACGGATAAATTTATGAACCATAACCACTGGTGTTTAAGCTGCTAGCGTAGACGTGTTTCCTCATAAACTGTTTTTTTATTTTCTTGAGCTTGGAATCTTTATAGTTACTTTCAGTATTTCTTTTGTCTTTAAGTTAAATCGCCATAAGGGGCATTATTGTTTATTAGTAAGTTTTGTTTATGTTGGAAGAGTAGGGTCTGTTATCAGTCAGGGATACTGCGGCTATCAGCCTTCATTTTGCAAGAATTCTGAAATATATGAACTACTCATATCATCGACGTGTTTACAGAAATAATTGTAATTTGCCTAAATATAAAAGTAAGGTACATAAATTAGTCGAAAAAGAAATATCCGGGATTTCCGAATTCCCATTTTTTACCGGGATTTCCAACGTTTTTTAAAGGCGTTTAAAAACCATTAAGTCATCGTACACGTTTCAAAAATCAAGTAGTTATCAGTTTTTACCATAAACGTCCCACGTGGAATGCACTTCTTTACCATAAAACATAACTGCTTAAGGTTAATGTAACCCTTCAGACAAAAAAACTCTCGATTTTTCGTTTTCTTCATCATCTGATGGATTAACCTTGAGATTGACAATTTGAATATCGATTAAACCAACTCATTTCTAGAAATATCCACAATTACATAGAAATTTAAGCATCTTAAAAGGAGCAATCCTGTTTCTGTAAAAAATGCGGGAATAGACATCAGGGGATTACAGTAAGTTCACATAACATCCTGTGCTGTTATTTTAATGATGTAAAGCTTTACCAAGGCCACCTTATTGCTTGACTTATGGGTGAATGTTTCTCCGTTTGTTTGTTTTTTTATCTGATATAAATTATTTGTGTTAGTATTAGATCAGTTGTGTATATTCTTATGGCAGTCTCCGTTTGATTGTGCGTCTGATCGAGTTTGTGTTTATAAATCGAACTCCATGGCAACTTAGGAAAAGCTCCTGCACAGCGGTCTCAGCACTCTGCCCTTCAACTGCTCAGGTGTTTTTGATATTTTTTTTTTTTTTTTTTTTTTACTTATTTCTAGACATAATTTGTCACTATCTTTAAAAGATTGCTGCGAATGAAACATTTGCGAGATTTTATGATTATTGGGATATCCTTAAGATTTCCGGATTCCCTAAGGATTTCCGGATTTTTTTCCCCACATAGGGTGTACGGAATTTCCGAAGTGACATGCCTCTCGGAAGAGTGAGGTAGAGGAGGCAAATATGAATTTAGGAAAAAGGAACGCACATGTTAAAACAACGCATAGAGAAGTACGGCTATAGTATCGGACGGTATTGATAGTGTCTGTATCCCAAACTAAGTATCTAATGTTTGTTGTGTATGCTTACTTTATCTATACCCAAGCATTGAACGGTCCACAATATTATTTTAATTGGGCTGGCGGTACACAGCCCGAAACGAGCTGAAAACCAACCTCTGTTCTGAAGTGTGTATTAGCTTAGATATTACCTTTTTTGTATAGCCAGTAAGTCCTCTAGCACAATAAGTAATACTTCCTTGGTTATATTTATATCAAATCTATAGAATGTTCAATGCAGATAAATTATACATCATGGGTTTTGTGTGTGATTAGATCTCTTGCCAAAAACCAGTAATACACCAATTAATTTCATTTCAATTCTCCAGTTTCATTGTGATTCGTCTTTCTCTATTCATTGTGATTCGTATTTTTCTATTAATTTTCCTGTGAACATAACCGTTCTGTTTTAGAAGATTAAAAGTTAAGAAAATGGTTATTTATTTCCTCACATTGGTCATGCGCTTCCTTATATATATGTACACACACGCGCACACACACACACACACATACATATATGTATGTACATATATAGCTACATATATATAAATATAAATATAAATATGTATATATATATATATATATATAATATACGTATATATGTACATATATACGTATATATATATATATATATATATATATATATATATATATATATATATATATATATATATACATATATATATGTATATATATACATATATATATATATACATATATATAATGTATATATAGGCATATATATGCACACACACACACACACACACACACACACACACACACACACACACACACACACACACACACACACACACACACACACACACACACACACACACACACACACACAGACATGTATATAGTCTATATCAGAGGTTCTCAACCTTTATTAGTCAGTGGCGCACTAATGATATGGCCTGGACTCTGACAGCGCACTAATTATACAGTGAGTGTAATATATGTATAAGCTTGCTACATATTCCTCTGACAGCTAGGTACACATTAGGCCTAGGGATAGCCACAGTATTACGACTATGTGTGTACACGTGTAATTATTACAACGGAGAAATAATACCGTAATGATAATAATAATGATAATAGTAATAATGATAATGATATAATAATGATAACAATACGTATTATTATTATCATTATCATTATTATTACTATTGCCAATATTATTATTGTTATTGTTTTTTATTATCATATATATGATGCCAGGTACAAATGTACAAACTTATCCACTGCGGCCGAGTGTGCACGCATGTCCATGTCCTTAAAATGAATTGCGTATAAACAATATGATTTAGGCCTCGATTGATGGAGCTTTGTGTTCGCGCTAGAAACGAACATTTTCAATTTGCCATACACATGTATAATAACTAATGAACAAACATTTCAGTGGGACCTCAGGATTCTAGCATTAACCTGGAGTAGTACAGTGCGAACCACTATCACGCTCTTTGGCTATTCTGGTTTCTCACAGGATGAAACTCTTCTTGCGGATAATAGTTTGGGCGTGTATGGGGACGTGGGCGGCCTCACAGGTCTTCTTCCACCTGGAAGATCACCATTCGCTCTGTCTCCAGACCAAGGAAGAAGTACAAACACTGGCCGAAGTGACCTGCGCCCTCCACTGCAGAATTCGTCGCTGTTCTACTTTTAAATTCCATGGTAAATGGAAATATGTATTACATCATGTAGAATAATAAATATATATATATATATATATATATATGTGTGTGTGTGTGTGTGTGTGTGTGTGTGTGTGTGTGTGTGTGTGTACATACATATATATCTGTGTGTACTTTATAAATACATATATATACTGTATATATATGTGTGTGTGTGTGTGTGTGTGTGTGTGTGTGTGTGTGTGCATAAATATAGATATGTATAAATATACAATATATATACATATATACATGAAAGGGATTCGAACCCTCACCGCCTTTACAAGTAATTTGCAAGACGGTCACGACCCACTAAAAGGAGTGTACAACTAGGAGCTAGCTAGCATCCATAGGCATTACCTATACACACACTCCCCGTGGGCACTCGGTAACCGATCGTAAAGGGTTTGTTTATATTGTAAAACAAACTACTCTCTCGTTTCTCGCAACGAGCGTATTTTCAAAACACTTCTGAGGTCGAAAACACATCCGTACGAGAGACAATTGCTGGAACCTGAAACCATTAGTAACACGTATCGTAGCGACCCACCTCAGCTCATATTAGCCTCATAAATACCTTCAGGACTGTGTAAATATCACTTTGCTTTGTGTAAATCAATAAGTAGTCAAGAGCAACATATTTAGCAAGCATAGCAACGGAAAAACAATATGATTAATATAAATAGGGACTGGCCTCTGCCCATGCATAGAGGAGCGGAAACATAATGTAAATTACTCAGCAAGTTTAATTCGAATGAAAATGTATAATTTACACCAGTATGCCTATTTTCCTCTATAGCAATTAATCATAATAGCATTCAATAAAAAAAAAGGGTAGCAATATACAAACACACCTCTTAATACCCTAATATAAATTTATTGTTAGCAATGGATCCAGTTCCTGATGAATAGGTAGAGTAATGTTTTACTGGATCATAACAAATTTGTATCATATTACCTTAATGAAAATGTTTGAGTTCTTATCATTATTATTATTACCATCATCATCATCATCATTTACTATAAATAAGATAAAAGTGCTTAGTAAAAGATACAGATGGCGAGACATAGATATGAATATATATAATCTCTCTCTCCCAATATGTGTGTCTATATATATTTTATATACATACATGCATATGCACATGCAATTATTTATATAAAAAATTTATACATATGTGCATATATATATATATATATATATATATATATATATATATATATATATATATATATATATATATATATATATATATATATATTATATGAATATTCATATATATTTATGTAAATAAATATTTACTCTCTATATATATCTGCATATATATGTGTCTCATTTATATATATATATATATATATATATATATATATATATATATATACATATATATATATATATATATATATATATATATATATATATATATATATATATATATATATATATATATATATACGTGTATATATGTATGTGTATATGTAAATGTATATATATATATATATATATATATATATATATATATATATATATGTACATATATGTGTAGGAATATATATATATATATATATATATATATATATATATATATATATATATATATATATGTATATTTATATATCATCTATGTACATATATGTGTAGGAATATATATATATATATATATATATATATATATATATATATATATATATATATATATATATATATATATATATATATATATATATATATATATATATATATATAATTCATATATATATATATATATATATATATGTATGTATATATATTATAGATAGATAGGTAAGTATATATTAATGTTTGTATGTATAATGTATATACATACATGCACATACATGCATGTTTATATATATATATATATATATATATATATATATATATATATATATATATATATATATGAGAGAGAGAGAGAGAGAGAGAGAGAGAGAGAGAGAGAGAGAGAGAGAGAGAGAGAGAGAGAGAGAGAGAGAAAGAGAGAGAGAGATGGATGGACATAGCCTTAGCTATAGATATATATAAGTATCACAATTTACAAGACTTTTTATAAAGGTGGTGATGAGCAATTAAAGGCGATGATTAATATAGAAACTCTTATAAGTAAACTTCATTAGTGATTCATAGATTTTTTCCGAGTTAACGCTGATTGGTCGATCGAGCTCCTGAAAAGGCAACCCCCTGCCTGGTCTACAAAATCTTCACCTCAGGGAGCCCAGAACCAGGAACATTTTTCAGTTCAGTTCAGTTCAGTTAGATTTGCGAAGTCATGCTTCGCCCGGGCCTTTTCTCTGGAGTGGCCCGGCCTGTGTTAACTATTTCTAGTTAACTCAAGTGGTTTCTTTGAACTGCATGCTTATCGTGGTGGCTGGATTGCGAGCAAGCGATCCAGCTGCCACGGGGTAAGCATGTTACAGACCCGTTTTACCAGCCCGGCGGCTGTGGTGGGTGGTCCCTGTCTTAGAAATTGTGTGTTCACAATTCTGCAAGTATTGTAACAGGGTGGCGTTAGACTCGCCGTAGTTTTTCCATAACCTGGCAGTCTCACTGTCAATAATTTGCCAAGCGCATTAGTAACCTAGTTTTAGTCTGAATAGTATGACTTCAGTACGTCTTTTTGTGTTTGGAGGAAGGGCCAGTGGCTCATAGCCTGAAGCATCTGAGTACCACTTAGCAGCGAGCGAGTTTGTGATATTTTCTCCATGTGCTCCCCGGAGGACCGCACATGATGTGGCTTTGGTTCTTTGGCTTAATCCCCTTCGGCTAGGTTTAACGATCATGGAGGATGGG
>NC_091561.1:31127902-31132902 GCF_042767895.1 Penaeus vannamei | reverse complement strand
TTTATAATGATAATACCAATGATCATAATACTAACAATAAAAATATCAATAGTGATACTACTACTACTATGACTACTACTAATGATATTAACAATGATAAAAATCAATGGTAATAGCAGTAACAATGAAAAATCATGCAAATACTTCACTGACCATAATATTAATAATACTCAGATTAATAACAGTTATAATATGGACACTTTTACTATGAGACGTCATTATGATTTCTCCTGTTTTTTTGGTTTCTATAATACCAACGTAAAGGACAGAATTAAGGATGGGGAAGAGGAGGTTATTAGAAACAGTAATAACGACTGATGATAATATCATATCGATGATAGAAATTATAATAATGATAGCAAAGACAACGACAAGAGCAGTGACGATAATGGTGATTTTGATAATTTTGATGATGATGATCTTCATAATTTGGATGATGGTGATGATGGTAATGGCTTTGATGATGATTTTTATAATTATTTAGATTTTGATGATTTTAGTTTTGATGATTTTGAAGGTTATGATTTTGATAATGATTTTGATGATGATTTTGATGATTTTGGTGATTTTGATGATGATGATTTTGATAATGGTATTGATTTTGGTGATTTTGAAGGTGATGATTTTAATAATGATTTTGATTATTTTAATTATATTGATGATTTTGAAGGTGATGATGATTTTGATGATGATATTGATGATATTGGTGATTTTGATGATTCTGATGATGGTGATGATGATTTTGATAATTATTTTGATGATTTTGATGATGGAATTGATGATATTGGTGATTTTGATGATGATTTTGATAATGATATTGATGATTTTGGAGACTTTGATGATGATGTTAATTTTGAAGGTGATGATTTTGATGATGATTTTGAAGGTGATGATTTTGATAATGATTTTGATGATTTTGATAATGATGATGATTTTTATGATGATGGTGATTTTGATGATGAAAACAATAATGATAACGGCAGTAATGATGACCATTTGATAATGATAGAGATTGTGCATTTTATTTGGAGATAGACAGGTTTAATTACCTATATGTAAACCGGGACAGTGTTTAATTGCAGTGTACCGCACATGTATGAGTAACAAATGCACTTGTTTTAGTAAGATTAGATGATGAAGCATTATAATGAGGAAGCTTCAACTTATGTTTTTCAAGACATCGAAAAGTGAAATTACTTATGGTCATTAGATATTTATTTCTTGTTTCCTTGAACTAACACAGAAATATGAGAAATAATGAAACTGGGTAGAAAATAGACATAATGAAACAAGCAAAACTAAACCGGCCATGATATATGTAACATGTGTCATTCATCTTTGTATAATCGGGTTCTGAATGTTTTATTTCTAAAATGTATAAAGGCAAATAAATGAATGCATAGTACAATTCAGTGTACTATAGATAGTTACCATGAAGGTCTGAAATGTTAAGCTTTCTCGCTCTCTCTTTCTCAAGACAATCTTATAAATCAAACGGGTTATAAGGTCTTACAATCGGGGGACTGCATGCTGGTAACACAGATAACTGAACCTATAGCATAATTTGATCAATGTAACCTGGGTCTTCTCATTTATCCTTATATCAAAAATATATATTACTTATCTCATAGTATTTTAACATTTCAGTCATTTGTGGTTCAAATTTTTGATGGCTACAATTGCCCGCATCTACACCCGAATCCGTAAATAATAAAAATGAATATCAGAGCTGAGAACAGAGAAAGAGAGAGCTTACTTGTTAAATCAAAGACGGGGATTGGCAAAGTGTTTGTTGGGATGCAAGCTGAGATGGATCCCTAATCAGTACCCCGTCATTTCGTTTGTGCTGTTGAAACTATATGATATATCAATATAAATGTGTTTTCCACTTGTACTTTATAGAGCTTTCCTTACAATCATGTAAAAAAATATATAATCATAATAGAAAAAATAGGAATAAAAAATACGATTTTGTCAATATTTCAGTTCTTATACTCATATCTCAAGGAATTTCAAAACAGTTTACAGAAAGCAAATATATAGAATAAGAAAGCATATGCTGCTGCCTTATTGCTGTATATAATTATCCCATTTTCAATGGAAGGATGAAATAGTAAAAAAAGAAATAAATGAATAAAAATTATAAATAAATGAATATAAATAAAATAACACCACTGTTTCTTCATTGCACGATGTGATAGGAACCGCAATCTAATAAAATAACATAGTGATAATAAAAGATATAGTAACTATAATAAAGGTTTGTTCGCATGACTGTGTTATATCAGAACGCACTAATTACGTAAATTCGCATTCCTTAAGACCCATTCACAAGATGGCTTCCGTTTTCATTTGATTGATTTCCGTTTTGATCTTGTGTTATGGAGGACCTATGCGACTAGAATGCTTTTATTGATAAATGACGGAAACGGCATTCATGTAACAAGATTATATTCTAGAATGCTTCTATATACAGTATGGTAGACTCATTTACATAACTGTTTGTTTGATTTAACTTGATATGTATGAGTTTTATCACTAGTACAGTGTGAAGAGCCTTTAGAATTTTTTTCAGCTATTGTAGTATTGTAGAGTTCGATATAAAAGGGGAGTCAATAAAAAGGAATGGAACTTTCAATACAATAAGCTCGAGAATCTGCACAATCTGTTTTAAAAGATATTAAAGCCGATTGAACAACACGCACACACTACATCAATTCTATGAGCAGGGCTGTCAAATTATATTTCACTTAGTATACAATATGCGGTCCAGATAATCATGAGTCGACGTGACGAAACTGTCATATGGTTGAGGTAAAAACGTAGGAGGCTATTCCATTCATAACAAAAACACACAGAGAAAAAAGTGATAATCTTAAAAGAAGAATTGGCTTGATTAATCATGTAAAACGGCCGACTTTAAGACTGAAATCGCTAATGTGCCGCGGGCCGCATGTAAAAGTGTGTTTGGCCGCGTGTTTGACACCCCTGCAATAAGGACTATGGAGGAATTGCACAGGAGTGAATACTTTTCAATTGCTTTCCAACTAGCGGGGGGGGGGGCATTACCCCACCCCATGTGTGCAAGTGTATTTTGTCTCAATATATCTTGTAGAATGTATTGGTTGTTTTCCTGTAACCTCGTTGGGAACGAATAGCCTGATAATAAAGATGGTGAATTGTAAATAACGTTCACTAGTAATAAGGGCAATTAGAAACAAAGTGGAATAGGTACATATCGACGGAAGGTACATCAAAGTAGATAAACATCCGCAAGACTGGAGAATTTTAGACCGGATAAGTAATGTGCTGATGATAAAGACTGCAGTAAACCTCTACTAAAAGCAAGGTGCGCGGGCGAGCTGTTAACTTATTTAAATCATTAAAATGGTGGCGAGGCCTGTAGTTGACTTCAAGTATATTGAGTGGTCTCTAATGCATGGAAACGAAACAAAAGACACCAATCCTTGTCACGATATGAACAAGACCTTCAGAATTTCCACCGGAATGTGGACCTTCCGCTGACCTCTTCCCCTCGACGAATTGGGTTTAATACCGCAAGAAGCTCTTGTGTCGTTAGGGCCGTGGATTGCCTTAAGCACCACAGATTAATTTCTACAAAGTTTAGAAACAATAACAGCATACATATAATGGATTGACCTGGGTTGACTCGTCGCTAATCCGTAATATATTGGAAATTTACTGAGAAATCAAAAAAGCAAAGCATTATGTCTGTATTCAATTGCGGTCATCCAGGAGTGAGTTCGGTAAGGATCAGATGCAAGTGTTTCCTCTACCATGATAATGATAATAGTAATAATAAGAGTAATGCTACTATTAATTCTAAAACCTAATGACAACGGCAGATATATTAATAACAAAAATGACTGTGGTAACAGAAATTATATGATATTCCGATGTTCTTACTGTAGTAGTTGCAAGTTACGTGATGTAGTTAGGGAACGTACACTCTAAAGTTTTATCATATTTTTAAAGAGGAAACATGACACTATTACTCTAATAATGGTAAAGGTAAACATGTTTATCAGAGCAACAATAATCAATTTGTTGATAGTTGTAGTTGTTAAAACGATGGTATCAGTAAGATTATATACATATATGTATTACTATAATAATGATAATCGCAGAAAAAATATAATAATGAATAAATAAAAGCCGGCAAGGATTTTAATAAAACCACATGGAAGTTGTATTTTGAGTATCGAAAAAGTGATAGTAATCATAAACATGATAATAATGATGATGATACTTCTGCTGCTACTACTATTACTACTACTACTGATTGTGTTTATAACAATAACAATGATAAGAACAATAATGATGATAATAGTAATAATGACAATAATGATAGCAATAATGATAATAATAATGATAATGATAATAATAATAATAATAATGATAATAATAATCATAATCGTAATAGTGATAATAATGATAGTGATAACAATGATAGTAATAATATTAATATTTATAATAATGCTTATAATAAGAATGATAATTTGATAATAATGATGATGATGATGATGGTGGTGGTGGTAATGATGATAATGATGATGATGATAATAATGATAATAATTATAATAATCACAATGATAATGATGATTATAATGATAATAATTGATAATTACAATAATGATAGCACAAGAAATACCATAACGTTATAAGAAGTAATCTTATTAGCAATTACGATTTTAAACAAAGTTTCATGAAACTTTTCTATTCGTTTCAAGGCCAAATAATTAAATTTACAAACCTACGACAGACTAATCACATGGCATTCCACGCAAAGCCATTAGTGAGAGCAAAGCACTTGTTAACAGAGTGGATATTACCCGAAGAGCTACATTGTATGCTACATATATATTTATAAATATACGGCCATTTCTCAGAGCGTTCACATTGATCCAAGCAAACACACAGCTGATAGTCACTCCTTTTAGGTTATTAGAACGGGATATAAAGCGTCGATATTTTACGGA
>NC_091561.1:31117902-31122902 GCF_042767895.1 Penaeus vannamei | reverse complement strand
ATAGATAGATATACAAACAGACAGACACACACACACATACATATAAATACATACATAGACATTTTTTTATATATACATATATATGCATATTTTTATGTACATATGTATGTATGTATCTATATGTGTATATATATATATATATATATATATATATATGTATATGTATATATATATATACACATGTTTGAATATATATAGATATATGAATATATATATATATATATATATATATATATATATATATATACATGAAAGAATATATATATATATATGCATATATATATATATATATATATATATATATATATATATATGCATGTGTGTATATATATATATATATATATATATATATATATATACAAATGTATGTATATATGTATATATATATTAATATATATATATATGTTGTAATGGGCCATAGGTATTTCATTTTGGGCCCCGGTTTCACCCCCAGTTGCAGCATTAGCAGAAGAGGTCACACAAGCTCAGACGTTGAATAATTCCCTTGCTATCAGAAGGTTGTTGGTTCGTGCCCATTCAGCTCCGCTCACTTGATTCATCTATGAAAGCTGGCTTTATGCTGGAGTCATTCTCCAGATGGAAAGGAACTGGCTATGCTGCCGCATCATTCCATACCTAAGAATGCATGCTGTCCACCAATTGTTCTACGACTGTTCAGCAAGAGGTAGCATCCATAATACAATACTAATATATAATATACACATATCTATACAGATGTATAAACATCCGCACCTGATTCACATAAATTGTGTTGTGTGTCTGCATTTAGAGGACATGAAAACACAAAGAAAAACACATCAGGGAGGGCACAGAAATATATCATGGACAGGGTGTACAAATTACCATGATTTCTCTTAATGGAAGTAAAGTGCTTGCTTCTCGTGGGGTGATGATTGAAAGGATAGCTCTTTTGTAAAAATCAGCAATTCCTTTACGATGTCGAAGTTGCACGGCAGGAAGAAAAGCCAAACCTCTTTGATACTTCATGAGAAAGTTATTGTTAATGCATCTAACCATGGGAATTTTTCAAATAAATAGTTAAACTTGCCATAAGCAAGACTAGAATCATTGTGATTCTACATTGAGGAGTACATTGACCGTTTAATATAGAACCATGCAATGTCCAATATATTTTTGTCTGATTTTGTTTACAAATAGATGGGTCCACAAGGCTTTAGCTTCTTAGGATTTAATTACTGTGTATCTGTTTGTCCCAGAAGAAAGAAAATATTGCTTTAATCATCATTATTGACGCTATAGTTATTATTATAACAATCATTATAATGATTATGATTTATTATTGTTATGCTTATCATTATTATTATTATGATTATAATTATGATTATTTTTGTTTCCTTATTTTGTTCCATCATAATAATAATAACAAAAATAATATTTATCTCTATTATCATTGCTATTATCATTATTATTATCAGTTTTATTTCATATTGTTATTGTGATTATTATGATTGTTATTATTATCATCCTCACCACAAGAAAATGATGATGTAAATTAAACCATTTTACTGTAAATATTGATAAATAAGACGGAAGTTAAAATTAATGCCTCGTAAAAAACGACTCACCTAGTAACTAACGTCCATCAAATGGAGACAAAAGGATACACGGAATTCAATATTTCTAAGTTTCATGAACACGCAAGCTTCTAAGTTTTTTTCTCAAACTACCGTCAAGCAGATCCCATTTTGACACCAGTGCAGTTCGTTCCACCGTTGCATAGACGTCTGCACTGTGACAAGAGATGGAACTCTTGGTTCGGATGACGGTATGGACGTGCTTGATGACGTGGGCGGCCTCAATTATTTTCTTTCATAACGAAGAACACCTTTTTCGAACCATGAAGACCAGAGTAGAGATAAATACCAGAAGCAATATTATCTGTGCCTTTCGCTGCAGATTTGTTCGATGTACGACTTTTACTTTCCGAGGTAAGTGAAATTGTTAGTGCACACAGACACACACACACACATATGTATGTATAGAAACATATGTGTGTTTCTGTCGTAATCTTCGATTTTCCATTTGAATAAAATTGTGTTGCATGCCAAAACGCCTGTTGTTATGAAATTGATTTGGAGATAGTAAAAATCAGTGTTAAAAGCTATGTAGATAAATATGCCCATTGCTAGTTAAGCTAATGAATGCTGGACTGAATATCTTGGAAGGTTATATCATATAGAGCAGGCTGGGGCGAGAACGAAGCTTGTCAACACTGGATCCGCCTTCAGACAAGTAGTGTTCTCTCCCCAAACAGGTCAGTAATGAAGGCTAATCAACAATTAACGTTAACGTTGGAGTGATATAATAAGGCAAGGATAAATGAAATGCTATAAAAGCTTACTACACCACTGCAGACTGCTTTTGAATAAGTAACAGACAAGCAGCGCTCCCTCCCTGAACTCAGAGAGGAAAGCGACCGGTGACGGTTTAAACCACGCAGATACCGCCATGAATTGCCATGGAAGAGTGAGTCGTGCTTTAGATGAAGACTCTCCAAAGGTGACAGCTCCGTCTAAGGCATAGGAAAAGGGAGTCAGAGGGGGCGATTGCCCATCCCACTCCAGAATGGAGGTGGACTGGACCCAACTCCTCCCACCCACCCCACTCCACTGTCGAGGGCATTCCGTTTAAACAAGTAGTGCAATTCCTTGTTACACAGTTGTTGAGAACGTTGACACCTTGCATCTGAGAGGGCAGCTACAACTGGTGTTCAATATGAAATACCCATTATGTCAAGTGTTATCTAAATAAAAGTGTGACATTTTAATGCAGAAATTAATGAGTTTATCACTTCAAAACAAATGAAAGTATATATATAGATTGGTATATATATATATATATATATATATATATATATATATATATATATATGGATACTTTTGCAGATATATAGATAATCATATATATATGTATGTACATATATTTCAGCCAATAAACCAGTAGAGCTGACGCAAACGGGGTTAAAAAGCTACATGGACCTTTCACTTTCAACCACCAAGGTTCCTCATGGCGAGTCCCTAGGCAGGCTCTCGACCCATCTCTAACTACTGGCGACAAGTTTGCTCAGTCGGCCCAAGCCACGACTTCAGATGTCGTTCCATGGGTCTCCTCCATCAAGGATTTGAAGCAAAAACCAGATAGGTTGGGTCATCCATGGGGAAATGAGCTAGGTGCATATATAGCCTGAGGTGGCGGCCCTAGATTGTTTTAGTAACAGGTCCTTTGCCAGTTTCATGGTGTAACCATCGGTTGGACACAGTCTTGATAATTGTACCACAAAAGGCATCAAGTCACGACTCCAAGGCACAAGTCAGCGTTCAGGTTTCACTTCCATAGCAAAACTGTGTATCAGGGTCTTGAAGACATGCGGCATGGTTCTTCTGCAGATACCGGCTTCCCCAATTATCCAAATACCTGCTGCGAGGCCATTTGGTCTGTTAGACTTCTAGGTCTAACAGATCATAGTCGTGCCCTATACTACCAATGTATGTAAAGTTCTCTGTGACTTTGGTTTCCTCGTAACATGCATGTACCAAATTAACAGGTTCTAGCAGGCCCCCCTAATCCTGGATCTTGGTACAAACAGCTGCTACATGTCAAGATCGTACCCTCTGTGGTGACTTTGGATAGATGTAAGTCTTGAAAAGTATTCCTTTTTTTCTTTCTTTCTTTTTATATAGGTACCATTACTTATCATTGTTGTATTTCATCTCATTCTATTAATCCCTCGCCTTCTTAAATCTGACGGCTTCCATCTTCCCCTCAGCTTTCGTTACTTTCCTGTAAATAGAAGCATCGGAAAGTAAATATTTCACTTTGTGTGTGTAATCAGTCATCCATAACCACAATACCCCCACCTTTATCAGCCTGGGTGATGACGATGGTCTCGTCGTTGCGGAGGCCCTTCAACGTGTTGGATCGCCGGGGGGGGGGGGGGGCGAGATGACTACGTTGTCTCGAACCACCGCTGGACCGATAGTGGCATCGACAATGGGCTCATCCAAGGGCTTACTGATTGCTGTGTGGTTGATGCGTCGCCGCGCCCGACGATCCCACACAGCTACATCACCGCGTTGAAGGGCCTCCGCGACGACGAGACCATCGCCATCAACGAGCCTGATAAAGGTGGGGATATGGTGGTTATGGACAAGATTGATTACATATATAAAATGAAATATTTACTTTCCGGTGCTTCTATTAACAGGATCTTTTCTGTTTGTAGCTTCAGCCTGTTTAGTAGAATCTTTAAGATGACACTTGGGTAGCCAATAACGTTGATGATGCGATAATTCAGGCATAGCTCAAAGTTGCCTTTCTTTGGGAGGGTTACGATCAGGGTCTGTGTACAAGGTGTAGGCCATTCACCTGCTTCCCAGATATTGTTGCACATCTTCAGTTGAGCAATGCTTATGGCTTCTCCTGCCTGGACTAATTCTGCTGGTATATTGACCACTTCTGCTGATTTATACTTCTTCAGCGATCTGGCTGCTGCTTTTACTTCTTTGCGAAGGATAAGGTGGTTGTCGTTGTTGATTGCAGATGGGACGTTTAATACTTCTGAATTAGGGTTTCCTGCCCGGGATCCCGGCCGTAAATAGGGAATTTTTTCTTCCCGGGATAATTGTTTTTCTTACTTTTCTGTTATATCTGCTACAAAATAAGAAAATGTATGAGAGAGAGATACATATTTTTATATATGTATCTATCTGTCTAAGTATATATATAGATGTAGATGTAGAAGTAGATGTAGATGTAGTTGTAGATGTAGATGTAGATGTAGATATATATGTATGTATGTATACACACACACACACAAACACACACACACATACACACACACACACACACACACACACACACACACACACACACACACACACACACATATATATATATATATATATATATATATATATATATATATATATATATACATACATATAATATATATATACATA
>NC_091561.1:31100402-31102902 GCF_042767895.1 Penaeus vannamei | reverse complement strand
TATAGATCATGTTCATGTATTTCCGGTGTAATGAGGTGGTGCTCCACTTTCAGCATGCAGGGACTCCACGTGTGAAGACCTGAAAGCCCCTAAAAGCCCTTGTACAAATTCTGAAAGCTTCGTTATGCCTTGAGTCCAAGATTCAGATAACTGGGAAATGCAGACGCTTAAGCTCCACAACCATAGTCAAGTTTATTATGAATAAGTGCTCGGTAAAGCCGCAAAAGTGTTGTGCGGTCTGCACCCCAAAATAAGGCATGAAAAAAACGCAAAAAAGTCCTTTTGTAGCATTCACCTTTAACTTAGGGTGTATTCTTAAACCAATGTAGTACAGAATCATGGGTATACCATGCTTCCAGGTAATATTGTAAGCCCTTTTGATATCAAGGAAAACTGCTAACATGTGATTTCTCTGTGTGGATTCTGTATAACAGGCTCCATCCTAACAAGGGGATCTATGGTCGATTTCAATATTCTAAACCCATACTGATATGTGGTAAGCACCTTTTCCTTTTCTAGAAGTCATATCAATACGAAGTTTACCATTTCTCCATCAGTTTGCATATGCAGCTGGTGAAAGTAATTTGTATGTGATTTCCTGGAGTGGAAACATTCTTGCCAGGTTTGAGGAAACGAATGATTATAGCTTCTTACCATGTGGATGGCACTGTGCCCTCTCCCAAAGATTTTATTGAATAGATGCAACAGGAGCTTCTGGGAGTCCTCTGATTAGTGAGGTATCATCTGGTATGGAATTTTGTCTCTTACTGGGGCACTCTAATGGCAGAGATGCAAAAACGGCAAGATGTATAGTTTTGCTACAGTCCTACTGAAGAACATTGGGTGTCGTTCTTGTTCAGCCCTAAGGGTGGAGAGTTTGGTGGTGTAAGATGATGCAGAGATTTACTCTTCCCACCAGTCTTGCGCACCTTGTTTCAAGACCATGCTTAGGGGGTCTCAGAGTTAATTGAGGAGTCATCGTCTCCATGTCTGTCCAGCCTGCTTTAGTGCTCGCCTGGCCTTAGCTCGGGTCCTCTTGTAAAGAATCTGTGTCACATCACTGGGCGTCGTTTCAGCTACATTAGTGCAGCTTTTCTTGCTCTGACAGCTCGTTAACATTCTTCAGACTGCCACAATATTGGAGGCTGACAGTACTGTCCGCTACTTTTTGAATGGATGCTTCTGCTGCAAGGTGAATTTGTGATGTAAGGTAATCAATATCTGTAACACACTGGAAATCATAGACCCCTGCATTACTGCAGCTGATCTATAAAGATTCCAGTCTACATCCTTAAGTCGCCATCTCCTCACTCCATTGGCTGGAATGATATTCACCTCCTAAAGCATTGGAAAGTGGTCACTTCCATGACCTGCCAAGTGAAATCCAATTATGTAGTAGTTGAACCAATTGATAGGTCAATTTTGGAGAATGTCCCAGTTTAAATTTACAAATATGTGGCTGTGTTACCATTCAGAAAAAAAACTGCAACTTCTCTTTAGAACAAGGACCTCAAGGCCCTTCTTTGTAGGTTTCACAGTGTCTCCCCAGAGGTAATGGTGGCTCAAAAGAAAATATGGATAAGGCAACTACCCAATTAGATATTTCAAATCATATATGTCGAGATTCTGTGGAAGGTAGATGAATGTATGTAAAGACTATCCTCACAGCCTTAACATGCAGTGATGTCTGCTGGTGGATGGTCTGGAAGTGTAAATCCTGAAGCACCATCACTGCACTCATACTCCTGCATGAGGTCCATTATGTATGGCCTCATAAGGGGCTTGAATTTGGAATCCTGTCAGGGAAATCAAAAGATTTTCGATCTTTTTTAATCTTTTTTACACAAACTAGGTTACATGAAGCTATGAGATGTAATTCCTCCCATTTTGCATGGATTCCTTTACAATTTCATTCGGGAATAAGGATACATCCAATATGCGAAGCTCTTGTCTAGGTAATGTGAGGAACCCAGCCTGTGCCAACAAATGCCAACTCAATCAACATGCTGATATGACAGTGCTTAGTGCTTACCCACTGTAGTGCCCAGCCACAGCGATAGCCTCCAGGCAACAATTGCAACTTCTTGAACCATCGACCCCTTGGATGAGAGGCCAACACGCTACCACTGTACTACACTGGAGGCTTGAGATTCCTTCGGCTGGGCCAAGGGCATAGTTGAGCTTTTGGATAAGAGGTATCCTGTCCAGCAACAGAGGCCCCTGTGGATGTAGTGGCAGCTGGTGCTGCCATAATTGGTCTCTGGAGCTTCACCTGATGGCTACTAAGACATTACTTTGGGATAAGGAGGCTCCTCGATAGACCCCATTCCTACTCTGTTTCTGTTGGAATAACACATAAGAGGCTGTTTCTGGTTTTGAGGCTTATTATAGTGGTGCAAGAAGTATTAAAGGTTAAGGGATGACAAGAAGGAGATATGGACTAGGACCGGGAAAGAAGATTAACCTTACTGCTTTGTCTCTGGTAAACTTTCTCCTTGTT
>NC_091561.1:31080402-31085402 GCF_042767895.1 Penaeus vannamei | reverse complement strand
TTACACTAGTATGGTTATGCAGAATAATTTCATTTGCATATAAGTAAGAGGACCAAAACATTACTCTCCATGGTGCTAATTGAAATATATCATATGTTTATATATTATTTAGAGCACAGTTTATATGTTGTAAAACTGCACAGAATAGCTGTCTGAATCAGAAATAAGAAGACAAAATGTTTGTAAAGCCAGTACTACAACTAGAAAGGCCTTAGCAGTGTTTCTTGTGTAATGAAGACAATACACAAGCAGGAATTCAAGCACTCTGGTGCTTTTGATTAATGTTCCAGAGGATGACAATAAATGCAGACAGTTTACTAAAGTTGCTGAAAGGCTTTGCAGTACTGGCTTTGCAAACATTTTGTCTTCTTATGTCTGATTCAAACAGCTAGTGTGCAACACTAGCTGTAAACAACATATTAACATGATATATTTCAAGTGACACCATGGAAAACCAAATTCTTTGTCATCTTACTCATATGCAAATTAAATTATTTTGCATAATTATGCACACTGGCGCAAAGATATTTTATTGATATTGTTTAATTTAATCAGTGATAAAAATACAAAAGGTGCCCAGGGCTCATTGGATTCTGCAAACCAATCAAGGGACCTTTCATAAACCCCGTCATTAAATACTTACAGAAAGTGCCCTGTCTACCAGTACCTGGTTGGAAAGATCGATTTCATATGTCGTGTGTTCTCCAAACTGGGCATCCTTCACCATGTTTTCGATGTCGTATTATCCAGGGCGTGACTCCCTCACTTGCCCGTCCTCTGCCTGCCTTACACTGAGCTCTCCTCTCTCTGCTGCCCTCTTTACCCTCTCAACTGTAGGCTTGCCTTTCGCCAGATAAAAACTCTGTTGCAACATGGTCAACACCTTCCCTCCCTTGACCTCGGAGATGGGCACCTATGCTGTTCCTTGTGCCTATTTTGGCGAGACAGGCGCCAGTCTCACTAAGGGCGTCTTCTGTAGCGTCCTTAACTCTTAATACTGTATTTAGTTTAATCCAAATCCACCGTGTCCGTACCGAAGACGACAATTTCCGCTGCCAGACGACGCGACAATAATGTTCAGTAAAAACTGTGGTACCCATTATTCTATCACCACCGTTATCATGTAAACATATGGGAGAGAAGAGAAATGTCGCGCGTTAAATTCGCTCTTTCGGGAGATTTCATGTTTTTTTTTCTTTCTTTCTTTTCGTAATGGCATGGTGTTGGTAATTATATTTAAGAACCTATTGCAGACATCCCTAAGGTTTCAAAATCTATTATTATTAATGTGTATTTCATAAAACCGAGTATCTTACTAATGTTGCCATAATGTTAGTTATCTTCTGACATTTTTTTTTTTTTCTTAATCTCTGCATTACTTTGCCCCCTAATTGTTTAAAGTATTCTGTAAATAAGAATGTAAACTCAGTTGCTGCTGAAGACCACCTTTTCCTTATCTTCATCCTAGATGTACCTACATGATTGAAGACAAGGCATTAAAAACATATTCATATTATTGATCAATCCTTTATGCCTCCTAATGTTCTCAAAATTGAAAACTAAGACTAGCATCATATTGAAGTAAGAAATTTCGTACCTCTATTTTTTTGTACACATTTCTTCAGGATCATCTGTTTCAAATATGATTTGGTCGGAATCTTGTGTTAATGGACTGTCTCTTAAAAAAATTCAATCAATTCTTGTGATGTTCCTGGTCTGTAATTTAGTGATGGTTCTGCCCTCTGCTGTGGATGTGAAGGTCCTGGTCTCGGATTTCTGGGCGTGTGGAATAGGTTTTACAAATCTAAAGGGTGGGAGCTGAGGTATATCTTGTCTTTTTACTGCTGAAAAAAATCTGTGGTACTTTGAAACATTTGTGCGCAATGTTGCTCTCCATATATAACTGGTGCTTGTGTAGGGTAGCGTTTGGAGCAAGCCATGCACTCATACCTGTAAATAAGCAACAAAATCATCCAAAAGATATCTATTCAACACACCCTTCATGTCCCTACATAGATGATATAGAAGACAGTATTAAAGATATTACCTAAAGATTTGTAGTCCTGTATAAAATTTACTTTGATAAATGAACCTTGCAATTTGCATTCAGATACTGCATTGTTAAAAGATTTTTCTGACAATTGATATTTATTTCTCAAAGATGGGAGAAAAGGTGATTGTTATAGAAGTTGTAGTCAGTCACTCAAGATGCAGTTTGGTCTTCGTATGATAATTAGGAGGCAAAAGTAGGCCAACTTATGAGGGTAACGTGATTATTTATGAAATATTCTATTTTTTCATGATGACGATCTTATATTTGCAGTAGTAAAATGGGTAACAAACTGCTCTAACAACTATAAAACCTATATTTTTTCCAATGGCAATCAAGTACAAAAATGACATTAACCAATTATTATCCATCGTGCAGTTTCCTTGGACAGCTCTTTGCTGCGTTGAAACTGTTGGACAAGGGAAACCTGTTTTTTTTTTTTGTTTTTTTTTTCAGGCTGTTCACGAGGTCCATAGGAAAGTATACCTGCTAATTTTGTAGTAAAGTAGTTGAGCACATAATTATTTTTTTGAAACACTGGTTCATATTTGATTTAAAACGTCAACATGTGTGACGTTGACCATATATATTTTGCCCGCAGCCTCTGAACTTCAAAGATTCCTTGTGGGATTTTTTTTGTTTTTTATTTTTTATTAATTATCATAAGTTATTTCCTTTATCAGAATATTTGATTAGTTGTATGAATATATACAATTTTATGTTCAGAATAAATATTTAATATGAAAATCCTAAGACGATCGGTGTTATTGGCGAAAAAACTGAATGGCGACTCAAGCAATGGCACCTGTAAAGTTCATGACGGACTCGTGACGTAATAGTACATGATTGGTGGGATTAACTTGTTCCTTATGCGCATGTGTAGGATTAAAAAATGAGCTTAATATTAATGCCTGGTCCAGAGGTGCAATAAAAGTTAATCCTGGATGCTGCCAATGCTCATGCGCACTAGAGATCTGGATTAAACTTTAATACTGGATTAACTCTTATGGCACGTATAGAAGACGCCCTAAGCGTCTATGTCACCATAAATACGCTATATCCAGGGGACACAACAACGCCCTCTTCAGCCATCAGTGGGACACAGGCCATCAAATAGATTGTTCAGCAGTGCGAATTGTTTTCCCTTCCCCTGATGTCCATGCTTTCAGCCTGGTGGAATCTTCCTTAATCAGTCCTCGACTACCCCGTGTTCACCGAGTTGTCTCTTTTTTCTATCGTATACACTCCTCGCCCCTTCCCCGTTAGACTTGAAGATGAATTCCATGAGGATTCTGTTTCTCACTGATTTTAATACATCTAGTTTGTGCATTGTTTTTTTTTTTTCACAGACATACACGCACATACACACTTACATATATATAGATAGATAGATAGATACACATGTATACATATATATATGTGTGTGTGTGTGTGTGTATACATATATATAGATAGATAGATAGATAGATAGATAGATAGATAGACAGATAGATAGATAGATAGATAGATATATAGATAGATATGTATATATATCCATATATATATATATATGTATATATGTATATATGTATATATATATATATATATATATATATATATATATATATCATTATCATCATCATTGGGAGCTAACGCCGACGGGGGCGCATAGCCACGTCCACCTTTTGCTTCCACTTTTTGGGATCCCTCATGGCAAACCGCCAGGCAGGGACTCGGCCCATCTCGAGCTCCTCCCGACAGGTTTGATCGATCTGCCCAAGGCACGACCTCCTAGGTCGTCCCACAGGCCTCCTCCACCCAGGATTGTCTCTTACAGAGACAACCTGATGAGCAGGATCGGCCAGTGGAAAGCAAGCCAGGTGGCCATATTGCCTGAGTTGGCGATCACGGATTGTGCAGGTAACAGGTCCTGTGCCAGTCTTACAGTGCAACCGTTGGTTAGATACATGGTCCTGACAACAGTATCCCATGATCCGGCGCAAGGTCATATTACAAAAGGCATCAAGACGGGACTCCCGGGCACTAGATAAAGTCCAGGTTTCACTATCGTAGAGCAAAACTGGCATTATCAGGGCCCTGAAAACCCATAGCTTGGTCCTGCATAGGTACCGGCATCTCCAAATACTCTTGTCGAGAGAGTTCATGATCCCTGCTGCCAGGCCAATCCGTCTGCTGACTTCCTGGTCTGACAGACCAGAGTTATGAACTGCACTATCAAGGTACATAAAGCTCTCTGTGACTTCAATGAGCTCGCCGCAAGCACGTACCGACTGAACAGGTTCTAGCAAGTCCCCAAAGTCCGAGATCTTGGTCTTGGTCCAGGAGACTTCTAGACCCAAGGGCTTTGCTTCATTACTAAATGCATCCAGAGCCACCACTAGGGTTTCCACTCAGATAGAATAGCAACATCATCGGCAAAGTCAAGGTCTGTAACCGTAACATTGCCCAGTGTTGTTCCACAATGACTTTGAACAGTAGCTCTGCCTAGTATCCAGCCCATGCAAGTACTGAAAAGTGTTGGTGCAAGAACACAGCCTTGCCTCACTCCTGAACTGACAGGAAAGAAGCTCGACAGGCCCCCACCACATTTTACAGCACTTTCAGTACCAGTATACAGGTTTGCTATTAGTTCAATAATCCTTGTTGGAATTCCTCTGTCTCAGGATCTCCCAGAGTGATTCCTGATGCACTGTATCGAACGCCTTCTTGAGATCGATGTAGGCTGTCAGCAGCCCACGTCCAAACTCACCACGGCGTTCTACAATGACTCGAAGCGCAAGGATACAGTCTATTGTGGACTTACCAGGAGTGAATCCAGATTGCTCCGGCCTTTGATGCCTCTGTAGATGGTCTCTAATACGCCTCAGAAGGATGTGGGCAAGAACCTTGCCTGGTAAAGTGAGCAGTGTGATGCCGTGGTGATTGCTACAGTCCCATCGGCCCCCTTCCC
>NC_091561.1:31005402-31007902 GCF_042767895.1 Penaeus vannamei | reverse complement strand
TAAAGGAGGGAGCGAGGATAGACAAACAGCTGAAAAGAAGGGAGGGAGAGAGAGCAGCTAAGAAGTGCTAGGGAGAGGATAGGAAAAGAGAGTAAGAAGGGGGGTGGAGACAGAGGGAGATAAGGGGGGTTGGCAGGAGAGGTGGGGGAGTGTCATTCACAGAGATCACGATGAAATGACAAACCACGGCCGTGCAAGGCGAATGAGGTGGAAACCGAAAGGAAAAGTAAGAAACACAGACGACACTTTTAGAGAAAGGAGTCACGCACGTTTTCAGAAGAAAAAAGTTCGAAAGCAAGACCATCCCAACATAAAAAAGAAAAAAAGAAAAAACAAACAAACACCAGAACAAGAAATAAATAAATAAAAAAGAGTAAAAACAAAGAACCAAAAAAAATGTGGATGTTTAATAAAAGTGAGAAGTAAAATTTTGAAAAAGAAGATGAGAGAAAAATTAAATAAAAATGTTAAAACAATGAACCAAAAAATGTGGATGTTTAATAAAAGTGAGAAGTAAGATTTAAAAAGAAAAGAGACAAAAAAAAATAAAAAGTAAAAAAATAAACCAAAAAAATTAATATTTAATAAAAGTGAGAAGTCACATTTAAAAATAAGAGAGTGAGAGAAAAAAAATGAATTTAGCATAACTAGACCCAGCCTAGTCAGCGAAAACTTGAGTTAGTCAGCTCACCGTCACCACGTCGCTGACATGTGACAGAGTGGTGCCTCCTCCCCCTCTCCCTCCTCCCCCCCCCCCCCCATCTACCTGAACCAACCCCCGTACCTGTCACCTGCTCGCAAACGCACATCACGCTCTGTCCACGCTCATTGTGCATTTCTTCGGGGTTGCACACTCATACTCATGTTCGCATCCACTTACTTACACTGACTCATACTCACACTCATTCATACCCATGCTCATGTTCACCCTCACTCACACTCATACTCATGTTCACACCCACTCACTTACACTGACTCATACTCATACTCATTCATACCCATGCTCATGTTCACCCTCACTCACACTCATACTCATGTTCACACTAATGCTCACACTCATACTCATGTTCACATTAATGCTCACACTCACACTCATGTTCACACTCACTTACTTACACTGACTCATATTCACACTCATTTACACTCACACACTCATGCTCATGTTCACACTCATACTCATGCTTACAGTCACTCCCTCATACTCACACTCATGTTCATACTCATACTAACTCATGCTCATGTTCACACTCACTCACATTAACTCATACTCATGTTCACACTCACTCACATTAAATCATACTAATGTTCACACTCACACAAACTCATACTCATGTTCACACTCACTTGCTCACACATGCTGACACTCATACTCATGTCACACTCACTCACACTAATCCATACTCATGTTCACACTCAATTATTGACACTCATATTCATGCTCATACTCACACATGCTCTTTCACTCATACTCTTGTTCACTCATACTCATGTTCACACTCACTTACGCTAACTCATGCCCACTCACACTTAACTGATAGCAATGTTCACACTAACTCATACTCATGCTCACTCACACTCATCCTCATCCTCACAATCACACTGATACTAATGCTCTCACTCACTCATAATCATGCAGATGCTAACAGTCATACTGACATTCACTCATACTTTTAACACTTTCACCCTTAAACCAAAACTCACTCACACTCACATTCAAACACCCACGCACTCATACTCACACTACACTCATACTCACTCCCTCACTCCCACACACACTAACAATCATACTCACACACTCGCATCAGTCATCCTACCTAATTTTTTTTATCCCTCCCTCTTTCTAACTCCACTCTCACTGTGTCATTGTCTCTGTCTGTCTATCCGCCTGCTTGCCTGTCTGTTTCTCTATCTGTGTGTCATGAGGACGCATAGAAATCATGTGCAAATAAATGTCCTCATAATTTATCTATCTATGGACCAACCCGTCAGTCTGCTTAATTCTGTTTATCGGACTACCTACCTTTCTTATCTGTATAACGACTAAAGTTCTCTTGTAAATATATTCCAATCTGTATGTTTATCTACTTATTTCTCGGTTTATCTACTTTTATCTATACCTGTCTACCTGCGGGTTCCATCTTCCCTTTTCCATCCATTACAAATATAATCCGTTAAAATTTATAGATATGAAATAGCATGCCGTGAGAGATGACAATTATAGAGTAACATTTACCAGAAAAAAGCAGAGGGAGCGGTGAAGGGAGAGCTGGGAGCCGAGACTGAAGACTTCACGAGAGTTCACGGTTATTAACAGGGGCAGATTTCCGTTCAGTAAGGGCGAAAATCCCGTATCTTTTTAACCCCGTCCCTTCCCCCCCCACCCCCTCCCACTCGCCAGCACATGCCCTCTGTCGGCACGAAATAAGTTGACTTCCTCCCTTGTTGATTATTGTTATAACGATTTTTTTTATTAGTAGCATCCCTTTTTATGCTATTTCAT
>NC_091561.1:30987071-30999902 GCF_042767895.1 Penaeus vannamei | reverse complement strand
GGTGCGCGTGCGAGAGAAAGAGAGAGAGAGAGAGAGTATGTGTGTGTGTGTGAATGTACATGTATGTGTAAGTGTATGTGTGTACATGCATTGTGTGTGTGTGTGTGTGTGTGTGTGTGTGTGTGTGTGTGTGTGTGTGTGTGTGTGTGTGTGTGTGTGTGTGTGTGTGTGTGTGTGTGCGTGCGTGTATATATGTGTATGCGTGTGTACATATGTGTATGCGCGTGTGTGTGTCTGTGAGAACCAGGTTACCAAGGCACTCCTGTCCGTCTGGTGATGCGCTGTTTTGGATTCGCCATCTCTTGCTTACGGGAGAAAACATTGCGCTCTTAATAAGGGTTTGTTTGGTATAGAGCTTGTGTGCTGGGGGTGGTGGGGGGGGGGGGTTGTGGCTTTGCGTTTTTATTTTTTATTTATTTATTTGTTTATTTGTTTATTTTAAATAATAAATGTATTTTGTCGTGTGTACGAGCTATACCTTTTTTTTTTGTTCTCTTCCTCCTTCTACTTCCTTCCTCCTTCCTCTGCCTCATTCACCCCCTCTATTCCATCCTCTTTCTCCCTCCCCTCCTCTTCCTCCTCCCCATTCCTTCCTTCCTCTCCCTCATCCTCCCCCTACCCCCTACCCCTCCCATTCTCCTCTTCCTCCTCCTTTCTCTTCACCCTTCTCCTCCTCATTTCCCCCTCCCCTAAGTCATCTTGGTGTGGAGGGGGAGGGGGAGGGGGTAGGAAGGGGATGCATATGTAGTGGAAGAAATGTAGGTTGGTGTCCATTTTGGTCGCGCTTCGGAGTAGGTTCTGTTGAAGCGCAAATGTTGTTTGTTATACGTTACCCGTGGGAGTAGGAAGCGGTTGTTGTTTTATTGTTTTTTTTATTATTGTTATTATTTTATTGATATTGATATTATTTCCCGATTGTGAAGATGCGCGGGTGTAGGATCATGAACATACCATTTTGAACAGGGATGGAGTTAGTTTAGTGTTGAATATACACACTCACTCTTACACGCGCACACACACACAAACACGCACGCACACACACACACACACACACACACGCACCCACACACACACACGCACCCACACACACACACACACACACACACACACACACACACACACACACACACACACACACACACACACACACACACACACACACACACACACACACATTCATTTACACACACACACACATTCACTTACACACACACACACATTCACACACGTACACTCATTCAATTACTCCCTCACACTCACACACGCTCGCATATACTCTTATCTATCTATCCATACAATATTTTCCCCGTAGCCTATTTCACATTCCCTACTGTAATCTCTATCAGCTGTATGCCGATAGCACTGATTAAAGGCCGATAGCAGAATGGACCAGCCTTCTTATCAGTCTTCCTGTATTAGTTTATACACCTTCGTGATTAAGATAAAGACTGAGATTTGATATTATCGTCATTGAAGTTTATTATCATCGTCATTGAAGTTTATTATAATCGTCATTGAGATTTGTCATAATCGTCATTGAGATTTGTCATTATGACAAATCTCAATGACGATTATCTTCATTGAGATTTGTCATAATCGTCATTGAGATTTGTCATAATTGTCATTGAAATTTCTTATTACCGTCATTAAAGTTTATTATCATCGTCACTGAAATTTGTTATTACCATTTTTGAGATTTCTTATAATCGTCATTGCTGTTCTTCGTTGTTGTTGCATTTGGGCAATTTTGCATTCGGTCTCCAGGGTCAGTAGTTTGTAGTTTGAAGTCAATAGTAAGTAGTTAGTTAAATCAGTAGTAAGTAGTTAGTTAAATCAGTAGTAAGTAGTTAGTTAAATCAGTAGTAAGTAGTTAGTTATGTCAATAGTTAGTAGTTAGTTAAATCAGTAGTAAGTAGTTAGTTATGTTAGTAGTTAGTCATGTCAGTAGTTGGTCGTTATCTTATTCTCCATTAATAAATCTTCATTAATAAGCCGTGCGTAGGTGGGCCTTGAAATCCGACCCCGTTATCGTGCCGTCGAACCCCGTTAGTCTGACTGAGGATGTTTACAGTCATTACTCGAGACAAGACGAGTTTCCGGTGATACTAGGCTGGGGCTCCTCGGCTGAGACAGGCCCAGAAAATGCCAAGGGGGAGGGGGTAGATAGACGGACGGACGGATAGACAGATAGATAAAGAGAGAGAGAGGGAGGGAGAAGAATGAATGAATGAATGAATGTCTCCATCCTTCTCTACACGGCCTTCGATATCTCGTAATTTCCCCCATTTTTCTTTCCTTTCTTTCTCTCCTCTTCTTCCTCCTCTTCTTTCTTCTCTTTTTACCCCCCCTCCTCCTTCTTTTTACCCCTCCTCCTCCTTCTTCTCCTCCCCTCTTCTTCTTTCTCCTCCTCCCTCCCTCCTCTTCTTTCTCCTCCCCCTCCCTCTTCTTTCTCCTCCCCCTCCCCTTCTTTCTCCTCCTCCTTCTCCCTTCTTCTCCTCCTCCTCCTTCTTTCTTCTCCCCTCCTCTTCTTTCTCCTCCCCCTCCTCTTCTTTCTTCTCCTCCTCCTCTTCTTTCTCCTCCCCCTCCTCTTCTTTCTCCTCCTCCTCCTCCTCCTTCTTCGAACCCTTCTTCGTTACCTTCGCCTGGATGATGACGTCATTATGTCCTCGGAAACAGCCCAGTATACGTCAGCTGATTGGTCTTATTATGTTTTCTCTCCTCCTTGCTTCTCCCCCGTTTCTTGGTTATACTCTTTCGTCTTTCGTTTCTCGGTTTCTCTTCGTCGTTTTATTTTATTTTCCGCTTTCGTTCTGTCGGTTTATTCGTCTTTTTGTCTGTCTTTCTATCTCGTTCTCACTTTCTTCTGATTTTTCTCTTTCTCTCTTTCCCCTTCCTTCTCTTCCCTTCCTCCCGTTCTCTCCTTTTATCTTCCAGCCTTCTCTCTCCCTCTCCTCCCTTCCTCCCCCACCCCTCTTATCCTGCCCCACCCCATCTTTAACTCTTCTCTTTTATCTCCTAACTTTTGTCTTTCCCTCTCCCCTCTTCCTCCTCCCCTCTCCCCTCCTCCTCCCCCATCTCCCTCCTTCCCCCTCTCCTCATCCCCTCTTCCCCCTTTTTCCCTTTTATCACTCCCCCATCCCTCTTCCTCTCTCTCTGTGGTCTATCCCCTCATTTTCCCTATTACTGCATCTTTTTTCCGTGTCTCCTCATCCGCTTCTATTGGATTCTGCGATGGCTCTATCGAGGAACCCTTCCCTCCCATCGACTTTTTCTCCCCTTTCCCATTCATCTCCTTATCCCTCCTTCTCCCCTCCAATTTCTTCTTTACTCCCTCCCCTCCCCCCCTCTCTATCTTTCCTTACTTCCTCCTTTTTTTTTTCTTCCTTGTGTCTATTCTTCCTGACTTGTCCACCATCGCTTTTCATTCTCTCCTCCTCTTCTTCCAACTTTTTTTCCCCCTTTCTTCTCCCCACTTCCTCCCTCCTTATTCCCCCCTTTCCTCGTCCTCCTTTCCCTTTCCTTCTTTCTTTTCTTTCTTCTCTTTCTCTTCCTCGTTTTTTCCTTCTCCGTCCTTCTTTCTCCCCTCCTCTCCCCTCCCCTTTCTCCTCCTCCTCCTCCTCCTCCTCCTCCTCCTCTCCCTCTTCCCCCCCTCCCTCCCTCCTCCTTTCTCTCTTCCCCCCTTCCCTCTTCCCTCATCCTTTACCGCCTTTTATTCCCTCTATACGCTCTTCCCTTTTTGTGAATATATCGATTTGCCTCTTTGTTCTTTTTTTTCCTATCTGCCTCTTCTGCTGTTTCAAATCCCTCTCGTTGTCATGTAGAGCTTTGTACCTCCCCTCCCCTCTCCCCCCCTCCCATCCTCGCCTTTTCTCCTCCCCTCCACTCCTCTCTTCTTCTCTCCCCTCTCATCCTCGCCTTTCTTCACATACTTTCCTCCCCTCCTCTCCTCCTCCCCCCACCACTACCTCCATTCCCCTCCTCTCCCAACGCCTCCCTTCCCCTGTCCTCCTCTTTCTCCCGCCTTTCCCCTTCCTTCCCTCCTCCTTTTCCTCCTTCCCTCCTCCTTTTCCCTCCCTCCCTTCCCCTTCCACTCCTCTCCTCTTTCCCCTCCTCCGCTTCCTCCTTCCCTCCCCTTCCACTCCCCTCCCCATCCATTCCCCTCTCCCCTGTGTCTCTCATACATTGTTGGCTTTCCCATCAAGACCAGCTCCTGTCTTTTACTTATTCTCACTAAAGCTTCTCTCTCTCTCTCTCTCTCTCTCTCTCTCTCTCTCTCTCTGCTCTCTCTCTCTCTCTCTCTCTCTCTCTCTCTCTCTCTCTCTCTCTCTCTCTCTCCCTCCCTCCCTCTCCCTCCCTCTCCTCCCTCCCTCCCTCTCCCTCCCCCACCTCTCTTTCTTTCTCCCTTTCTCCCTCCCTCCCTCCCTCCCTTTCCCTCTCCCACTCCCACCTTCCTCTGGTACTTCCATCTTGGATTTCAAACTCGAGGTGTGAAATGCTCTTGTTTATTGTTACAGTTGTCTTGTTTTCTGTTCCACTCTTTTCTTGTTTATTCACATTTCTTGGGTCTTTTTTTCCAGTCCGCCTGTCTGCCTGTCGGTCTGTCTGCTTTGTGTGTGTGCGTTTGGCTGTGATGGAAATGAATATTGAGTTGATAATGGCCTTAATGGTGTTTTGGCTTTCTACCTGCCTTCATGTCTTCATTTCGCTATAAATTCCACACCTTTTCAGTGAGATCTCACGTTTCCCTCACCGCCGCGAAAACATCAGTTTTTTTTTCTTTCTTTCCTTTCCCATTTATCTTCAGTTTATCGAGAACCTGTGTAGGCTTATATATTTCTTGAAAATAACAAGCTCTCGGATCGTGGGTGAAATGTTTAAAGGCGATATGTTAACCGAATGGAGGGGGAGAGAAAAGACGGAAAGAGGGAGGGAGAGAGAGAGGGGGGGAGGGAGGGAGAGAGAAAGAGGGAGGGGGAGAGAGAGAGAGAGATGAAGGGGGGGGTACATAAGACTATTTGCATATGTGTATGTAAGGTTCTTTCGTGTTTGGTGTACATTTTTCAGGCTATTGTGGGCTGAATAAGGCATTATTTACGAATGTGTGCTGCCTCGAATACTAATCCGCTATGACAGGTTCATACTATTGATGTTTTCTTCTCTCTTTTCGCCCCCCCCCCCTTTGCCTCTCTCCGTCTCTTCTCTCTTTCCTCTCTCCGTTTCTACTCTCTCTTTCCTCTCTCCGTTTCTACTCTCTCTTTCCTCTCTCCGTTTCTATTCTCTCTTTCCTCTCTCCGTTTCTATTCTCTCTTTCCTCTCTCCGTTTCTATTCTCTCTTTCCTCTCTCCGTTTCTATTCTCTCTTTCCTCTCTCGATTCTATTCTCACTTTCCTCTCCGATTCTATTCTCTCTTTCCTCTCCGATTCTATTCTCTCTTTCCTCTCTCCGATTCTATTCTCTCTTTCCCCTCTTCCTCCGTTTCTACTCTTTCTCTCTCTCCGTTTCTACTTTCTCTCTCTCTCTCTCTCTCTCTCTCTCTCTCTCTCTCTCTCTCTCTCTCTCTCTCTCTCTCTCTCTCTCTCTCTCTCGCTCTCTCTCTCTCTCGCTTCCTTCTCCCACTTTCATCATATTTATCATCCCTCCTCTCTCTCCTCCCTCACCCCACCCTCCTTTTCCCTCCGCTAATCCGAGGGGAAAACGAAAGGGAAGACACTGAGAGAGTGAAAAGGGGAAAGCGCAAACCCCCGAGAGAGTCGAGAGAGGACAGAGGACAGTGGAGAGAGGGGAGAAGAGGGAGGACAGAGGACAGGAGAGGAGAGAGGGAGAGGGGAGAGGAGGGAGGACAGAGGACAGGAGAGGAGAGAGGGAGAGGAGGGAGGACAGAGGACAGGAGAGGGGAGAGGAGGGAGGACAGAGGAGAGAGGGAGAGGGGAAAGGAGGGAGGAGAAAGGGGAAAAGGGAAACGAATCGAGGAGGGGAGCAGCAGATTGCAAACATTTCGCCAAGAGTGCAATGCGATTGGCGCTTCGGAATCTCTCCATTATGTTATTTTTACTTTATATATATATATATATTATATATATATTATATATATATTATATATATATTATATATATATTATATATATATTATATATATATACATATATATATATATATATATATATATATATATATATATGTGTGTGTGTGTGTGTGTGTGTGTGTGTGTGTGTGTGTGTGTGTGTTTTCGTGGATTCTGTATTTTGTTTCGTTTTATTAATATGATATTGATTTTTGTTATTTATTTTTTGTGGGTTATTGTGGGTTTGTTTGTATCCTTCAAGCAAATTGGGATTGGTCAATAGATCGAAGGGTTGAGAGTGTATGCAACATGTTGAATAAGATGGACGACCAAGTTTCATTCCGCGTGTGCAAGCGCTCTCTCTCTCTCTCTCTCTCTCTCTCTCTCTCTCTCTCTCTCTCTCTCTCTCTCTCTCTCTCTCTCTCTCTCCCTCCTCCCTCCCTCCCTCCCTCCCTCTCTCTCTCTCTCTCTCTCTCTCTCTCTCTCTCTCTCTCTCTCTCTCTCTCTCTCTCTCCCCCTTTCCCTCTCTCCCTCCCTCCCTCCCTCCCTCCCTCCCTCCCATCCTCCTCCCTCGTCTCTCTCCTTCCTCTCTCTTTTTTTCTTTCTCTTTTCCACTTTTCTTCTCCCTTACACACACACACACACATACACACACACGTACACACACACATAGTTAATAAATCAATCAATCAACGTCATCATCGCATGATTATCGCACCTGTAGCGCCATCCCGTCCTTGCCATCATATACTCTCTTTGGAAAATGTGAAAGTGTGGGCCCGGGATGGAACAGTTGCCACGCGCCCGATTGCTTTGTGTTGTCCGTAGGCCTATCTTTATCTCCGATATTGAGATGATTTAGACCTAGAGTTGCTTTCCTGGAGACCTCGCAACCCCCGAATAAGCGAATAGGTTGAATGAGTAATTTATAAGATTTTTAAAAAGATTTCGTTTTTAATTCAGCTTGTTACAATGGATATTCCTTGCTGTGACAAACTGTTTTATTTTGCTTCTAAATCTCCCCCTGTGTGCAAGGAATGGCACAAAGGGGGACGCGGATTCGAACGCAGGATTGCTAGACCAACACGGTAACCGCTGAAAGAGAGAGAGAAAGAGAGATAGTGAGTTGTTGAAATAAGTGTCTGTGAGAGAGTGAATACGTGTGTGTGTGTGTGTGTGTGTGTGTGAATGAATGTGTGTGTATGTGTGTATATATATATATATATATATATATATATATATATATATATATATATACATACATATATATATATATATATATATATATACATACATACATACATGCATACATACATACATACATACATACATACATACATACATACATACATACATACATACATACATACATACATACATACATACATATAATTTAAAGATAGAAGGAATGACCGAAAGTTTCATGTAAGTCTTTCATGGGAATCAAACTTTAAAATCTCCCGGGCATTAACTCATGCAGGCGGCCGTAAATAACCTGTATTGACGTCTTCCCTCAAATTTGCAGCTTATAAATTTCAGAAGTTGTCGAATAAGTCCACTCTCTTCTGCTATTACTTATTCTTAAGCTCTTCTAAGCTCTCGTCGGCATACTAGTACTCTTGCATGTGTACATTGTGTGTGCACATGCTTGCATTTCCGCACACGAACTCCTGTTGAAAGAATTGCATTAAGTTCGTTTGTCTGCAACGTCACGGTAGAAGGATGTCGGGGTCATGTTTTGTACTTCCTGGCGTTAGGATGCAAATTGTATGCGTCTTGTTCCACTGCTTGGAGTTAGATAATGCGCCAAGGGGAGGGGAGTGAGGGGTGAGGAGGGAGAGGGAGAGGAGGGAGAAGCCAGGGGGAGAGAGATAGGGAGGAGGAAGAGGGAGAAGGGAGGGGAGATAAGAGGTGTAAAAAAACACGCTGTACTCTTTTCCAGTGACTGTACTGACAGCAACTCTTTTCCTCTTCCTCAGCACCCCGAGTACTCCGAGGAGGAGCTCAACAAGCTGTACAGCCTGTTCTGCAGGTACGCCACGCCCAACACCAAGAAGGGCCACATCTCGCTGGACAGCTTCAAGAAGCTCCTCGAGGCCCTGCAGCTCACCCAGACGCACTTGGAGGCCAAGGAGACGTACGACAAGGCAGCCAAGGACGGCAAGCTCTCCCTCGACGAGTTCATGAAGCTTGTGAAGGACCTCGAGTCGAAAACCGGGAAGATCAACCTCGACGTAAGTATTAAAGGCGCCGTCGTGAAGGGCGGGCTTTAAAACCGGCGTGGGTTCGGGTCGAGATTAAAGGGCTTGGTTCGAACCGATAAAAAAGAGAGAGAAAAAAAAATAATAGTAATAATCTTTCGCAGCATATATTAGACGATCGTTGGTTGGTTGGTATCGATAGACATGAATATGTAACGAAGATTATTATGTGAAAGGATAACAACTTCTTGGCATCTGGTTCAGTGACACTAATAGCATGCTTTCCCCGCCCTCTCTGCAGCTGGTGATCAAGCTGGCGGCGCAGGAGGAGGTTGACGTGGACAACGTGGGCGTGGGCGGCGCCAAGAGGTTCTTCGAGGCCAAGGCGCGCATCCTCGAAGTAGGAGACGCTGCCTACCGGGCCTTCGAGGACAAGAAGAGAGAGGAGGAGGAGAGGAAGAGGAGACAGGAGGAGTTCAAGAAGAAGAGGGAGCAGTTCCAGCAGGCGGCGTAAGGATCAAGAGAAACGCGCGGGAGATAATGAGTGAAATCGCGAGCATGTCGGTCACACACACAGGCCACAAGACACACAAACCCGTACCGTGTAGAATATCAACATCTCTAACAAAAGCGAAACAGGAAGACATATTGTAAGGATTTAAACCCAGCTTCGAAGAGTCAGTTAAAGGATCTAAGTCAGTGATGTATTCAGTAGCGTTAGGAGCATCTGGAAGGAGATTCACTCGGAAACTTACCTCAGCTGAATGGTCCGATGTAACTTAGTAATGGCAGTAAATATACAGCTTTGACATATCCGCTCCTAGGGTTAGAGTATCTGTACATATCCTTCAAGAGAGATATGTAAAGAAAAAAAAATGGTTCATTTCTCGTAGGCCGAAGGAATGCGTGCTGTAGTTGAATGAGCTCAGAGCAGTTAGGCTTACATCCACTAGTACAATCTGCTCTAGCATAAGAGACAGAGGAACCCAAAATCAAAAACAGTTCTGGATCGCTCTGCATCGGATTCTTTCCTTGCTTTTATTTGCCCTTCATAACATACCAACAAGGGTGAATTCGCTGTCATTTCATTGTAACTAACTCATCTTAGTTGTAGTTCTCACCAGCACGACTGTTCCGCTGACACTAAATGAATACACTAGGATAGTTTAAAACTACATGATGTTAGGTTTAGAAACTTGATCATTTTGATATATTCCCCCCTTTTTATTATTATTTCTTCATCTCTCTCCCTCTCCCCCCATCTTACCTATCGTAACTAGTCTTCTTGTTATTTTTAAACATCTGCGCGTCATTATTCAGCCAATTCATCTTCCATTGTGTTTTACAAGATAAGCGAGTCGACAGACCAGCAACAAAAGCACATGTACATAAGAGATTGAACCATGTGTTTGGGGATGCACGTCTCTGTTAATTAACGCTCCTTGTAATGGTATTTTCCTTTGCCAAAAATTGTCTGGGGGTTAATGTTATGTTTTCAGTAAATATAATGTGCTTAATTTTCTTTTTCTTCAATGGGGTGTGATTTTTTTTATGAAGGAGTGATCCATTTCGAGGAAAAAATACAAGAGACTTGCATTTCTTGTGGTTCGTAATTTTTTCTTTGTCAATAATCATTATTAAACTTGATATAAAGTCAGTATTCAGTAGATGTGAGTGCAGTATTACTGTCTAATAATTCTGTATTTAACACTAGTTTATGTCTGGATATCCATAGAAGTACTTTGGAAAAGGAAAATATTTTGTCGTTTACTAAACACAGAAAAAAATATTATTTTATAGCTTTCCCTCAAATAAGAGAGAAAAGCATACCATATAAATTATTTATATCTCCATAAGGAAAATGAAAGTTATTATCATTTTATCGTTATTATGATTGTGATCACATGATACTTGGAAGGACCACAATTTAGCCTTTATTAAGATTGTAAGAGGAGTACTTGATCTAGATTTTTAATAAAATCAACCTTTTTTTTGGTGGAGTCTTATTAGTTTAATACATGTCAGCACTTGATTGTATTTGCGTGATTTGTGATAAAATGATTCCACGTAAGATGGTGTTTTGGTTTCATCCTTTGAATGAGAAAACGGGGAAAGAGGTAAAAAGTCGGAAAAAAATTCATCCCATGATAGTTTCAGTCTTTGAGACGAGAGAAAACGAACGAGTTTTTTTCTAAGAGACTGAGAAATAAAATAAATTGAGTGGTTTTATTTAAAAGGAGATGAGGAATCATGAAAAAAATCCTTTAAAACGAAAAGCTTAAAATAAAAATAAAAAAGAAGGTTATAGATATAAAAGTGTTATCGATGTAATAAGGAAAGTGGCTCAACTAATGTAAAATATTCCAAGATGTTTATAGTGTACAAGAATAAGATATTTGTTTTTGTATAAGAATGGTTGAAGGTTGTACAATACTGTTTCTTAATTCTTGGCAATATGATCACATGCAGTTCTTGTTAGAAATCAGTATTAAGTTCTTGTTTAAAAGTTCGATGACCTTTTGTCACAATACTTCTTATGTTGTGTTTGCAAGATACCTGTATGTTCCTCCTCCTCCTCGCTCCTTCCCCCTCCCCTCCACCTCTCTCCCTTCCCCCTCCCCTCCACCTCTCTCTCCCTTCCCCTCCTCCACCTCCTCTCTCCCTTCCCCTCCCCTCCACCTCTCCCTTCCCCTCCCCTCCACCTTCTCTCCTTCCCCCTCCCCTCCACCTCTCTCCCTTCCTCCCTCCCTCCACCTCTCACCCTTCTCCCTCCCCTCCTCCTCGCTCCTTCCCCCTCCCCTCCATCTCTCTCCCTTCCCCCTCCCCTCCACCTCTCACCCTTCTCCCTCCTCCACCCCTCTCCCTTCCCCCTCCCTCCACCTCTCTCCCTTCTCCCTCCTCCACCTCTCTCCCTTTCCCTCCCTCCCCTCCACCTCTCTCACCCTTCTCCCTCCTCCTCCTCGCTCCTCCCTCCCTCCAATTCCTCCCTTCCCCCTCCCTCCACCTCTCACCCTTCTCCCTCCCCCTCCACCTCTCTCTCCCTTCCCCCTCCCCTCCACCTCTCCTCCCTTCTCCCTCCCTCCACCTCTCATCCTTCTCCCTCCCTCCTCCTCGCTCCTTCCCCTCCCCTCCATCTCTCTCTCCCTTCTCCTCCCTCCACCTCTCTCCCTCCTCCTCCTCCTCCACCTCTCTCCCTTCTCTCTCCCTCCCTCCCCCCTCCACCTCTCTCTCCCTTCTCCCTCCCTCTCCACCTCTCTCTCCCTTCCCCTCCTCCACCTCTCCTTCCCACTCCCCTCCACCTCCCTTCCCCCTCCTCCTCCCAGCCCTCCTCTCTCCCTTCTCCCTCCCCTCCTCCACCTCTCTCTCCCTTCTCCCTCCCCCCTCCACCTCTCTCCCTTCCTCCCTCCCTCCACCTCCTCTCTCCCTTCTCCCTCCCCCTCCACCTCTCTCCCTTCCCTCCCCTCCACCTCTCCTCCCTTCCCCCTCCCTCCACCTCTCTCCCCCTTCCCCCTCCCTCCACCTCTCTCTCACCCTTCTCCCTCCCCTCCACCCTCTCTCCCCCTTCTCCCTCCCTCCACCTCTCTCTCCTCTCCTTCCTCCCTCCCTTCCACCTCTCCCTTCTCCCTCCCTCCACCTCTCACTCCCTTCTCCCTCCCTCCACCTCTCACCCTTCTCCGTCCCCTCCACCTCTCACCCTTTCTCCCTCCCCCTCCACCTCTCACCAATCCTTCCTCCCTCCCTCCACCTTTCTCACCTTTTCTCTCCCCCACCTCACCCCTTCTCTCACTCCCCACTCACCCCCTTCTTCTCTCACTCCCCCTCTCACCCTTCTCTCACTCCCCTCTCTCACCCCTCTCATCCCCACCCCTCACTCCCCCTCTCACCCCCACCCTTCACTCCCCTCTCACCCCCACCCTCACTCCCCCTCTCACCCCTCACACCTCACTCCCCCTCTCACCCCCACCCCTCACTCCCTCTTCCTCACCCCCACCCCTCACTCTCAATTAAACCTTCCTTCTCTCACCCCCACCTCTCACTCCCCTTTCGCTTCGACCTCTCCCTCTCACCCTACCTTTCATACCATCTCCTTACGCCTACCTCTCACCCCCCCCCCCCGTTTCAACAAGCTCTTTACTCTATAATTCTCTTAAAAAAAGGTCATCCAGGGCAGCCAACTTGACCTTTTGTGTCGATCGCCTGACATTTCGGGCAGTAAAAATGTCACTTTTTTCTCCACTTAGTCGCTGCCGTTTCTATAAATGGCTGAAGAGTGTAATCGTGCGTGAAGTCTTTAGCTCCGAATTCCCGAGTGGAATTTCGATCCAGGATTCAGGTAGATGCATTTTTTTTTTTTTTTTTTTGGCCCATGACTTGTCCCTCTTTCGTCCCCCCCCCCCCCCTCTCTCTCTCTCTCTCTCTCTCTCTCTCTCTCTCTCTCTCTCTCTCTCTCTCTCTCTCTCTCTCTGTCGCCCACTTTCCTTCTCCCGTTTTCTCCCCTTCTCCATTTCTATTTAACTCTTCCTTTTCTCCTTTTCTCTTGCCCTCTCTCTCCTTCTCATCCCCTTACCCT
>NC_091561.1:30954571-30957071 GCF_042767895.1 Penaeus vannamei | reverse complement strand
AACAATCTCGGAGAGAGATAACTTATGCATAAGTCGAGGGTGGACTTTATTTCACTGGCGGTGCGCATTTCAAAACAACTGACAGGAAACCGCCGCATCAAGATGGCAGAGAAGAAAGTAAATCTACGGGAAAGGCTAGATCGAGGAGGTGACATGGCGTGTTTATTTTGATGTCACAAAAAGTAATGGATGCTTTGTGAATATGGTCGATCATTTTGGAAAAAAGGGATTTTAATTATAATTTCAATGAATAATCATCAAAAAAGCCCTGTGGAGAAGAGTAGGCGATTGTGTATGCATGAATGATTCTCAAGTGGAATTGCTCGCAGTGGGAGTTAAGCCAAAGGCCTGTATTTTTTTGCTCAGGTTGAATGAATTAAATATACCTACATTTATTAATACGTCCATGCACTCAATGAATGAATGAATGAAAGGTATTTAATTTAATGTGTAGGATACTAGGCCAACAAAACTTTGTGAAGTCAAAAACTCTTCAAAAGCCAGTGAAGCATTAACATTGTTGGATATTGTACAAAATGTAAACATGAACATGTGCTAATCTAATAATAACCTAGCCTGGTACCCTACACATTATATAAAATACCTTTCACTTATTCATTGAGTGCTTGGAGGTATTAAGAAAAGTAGGTATACTTAATTCCTTCAAGCTGAGTAAAAAGTACAGGCCTTGGGCTTGACTCCCTCTGCGAGTAATTCCACTTCATAATCATTCATGTATAAACATAATCGCCCACTTTTCTCATCCACAGGGCTATTTTGATGATTGGTCAGTGAAAATATAACATTAAAATCATTATTTTCCATCTTTTTTGAAAATTGAAAAGACCAAAATGATCGACCATATTCACAAAGCATCCATAACTTTTGTGACTTACCAAAATAAACAGACGCCATGTCACTTGGAGTTGCAACTGATCTATCCTTTCCCATAAATCTACCCTTGCATCTTTACAAAGCACAATATTTTCTCCTATGTACATAAACAATGCTTAAAACAGTGACACACACTTCCGATTGGCAACCCTTACACTCTGACGCGCTATCAAAACAAATGAACATCACTGAATTAAAATATAGGCCTACCCATTCCTTATATACGATTTTATGAAGAAAATGTCACCGAATACAATATCAGTTGAATGTTGCTAGATTTTTTCAGACTTTTTCACTTGAAATATTCTGTTTCATTGAAAAGTAGGTATATTCTCAGATTAGAGACACGAGGAGATTAATTGTTCGTCTTATAACGATTTATGATTAATAGGAAAGAAGAAACTTTGAATTCCCATAATCTACAGTATCTCTTTTCGTTTATACTTCATTTCAATTTTTAAATATAATTTTATGGAAATTACTGAATTAGATACCGTCAAAAATCATTTCTGCGATAAAATCTCTAGCAGATTTCTTGGCCAACGCCCGCATTCGCATTACGGTACGCGAATGACGCTGTTGCCATGGTGACGGCACACCGTGTGACTTAGCAAGCGAAAGTCTAGCCATATACGGGGGTGGCTTGTGAAAGTAAGAAAAAATCTTGAGATAGCAAGAAAAGCTTTGAGATTTTAGGCAAGAACTTTCCCTGCTTAAAACTCCCTAAGCTCTCCACTGAAACAGCATTGTGTGGGAAGGTAAGGATAAGTCCGATATGCGAAGCTGAGTGTGGTCTATTGTAAGCTTTTGGTTGTGCCAGTCATGATATTCTTAAAAATGAATAAATAAAATCAAATCAAAAGTTTTATCTGTCTGTCACTGCAAATAATTTTTCTCATTGTTCGATATGCCGACGACTCTGTTTCGCCTCAGTAATCATTTTAAATGAATTTATAAGAAATACGCGACATATTCAATATATAGGGTTTAATTAACGAAACGCACATACAAAAAAACCCAAACCCCAAAACACGGACCCGAGTACCAACAGGAAACGTAAATACCACCAACCAGAAAATCAGAAACATCTCCAGTCTGAACATTTTCAAAGCGAAATCCAAGGAACCTTTTAAATGATCAGTGACATTAGGAATTTAGATACAAAGCCACACCAACCAGTGTGCCTCAATTTCTAATGTGACCATCTGACTGTATAACTTCTACCCACGTGCCTGGTATTATTTTTGTTTATCATATGTTGCTATTCCCTGTCACTATCTGCGTAGAAAAGATCCATTGTAACATGGAATAAAGTGTTTTGAAGTTTGATTCTAAATATGGATGGTTGGAATCTTATGAAGCTTAGTCTATAAGATAAAAAATATCTCGATATCTTACCGTAAAATAACCTTTGCAAACAATATTTACGTTACTGCACCGCTCACCGAAGCATTTACATACACGGATCGAAAGAAAAGTGAAATGAAGTTATAAAAAGATCTGAATAGGAATTGTTCTAAGAAGATTAAGCAGAAGTACCCGGGAAAGATGCCTCAGTGGAAGTCCTTTATTTCCCGAATGATTTTATTCCGTTTTAGCGCGTGGA
>NC_091561.1:30939012-30949071 GCF_042767895.1 Penaeus vannamei | reverse complement strand
TATGTATATATGTATATATGTATATATGTATATGTATATGTATATGTATATGTATATGTATATGTATATGTATATGTATATATATATATATATATATATATATATATATATATATATATATATATATATATATATATATATATATATATATATATATATATATATATATATATATATATATAATTTTCTTTGCTTTCTTCTAGCTCAACTAGTGATTTCTCTGAAAGCTATAACTTTTAGTACTAAAGCTTCTACTATCTTTCACTGTCATTACCATTAGTACTGTTCAAGATACAATTTTGCTAAACCTGTTCTGCAGGCTACAACTATAAAGTCTTACTGCCCATCAGATGGCTTTTGCATGGATAAAAAGGGATAGAGTTCCTCACCATCCTTGCTTGCCAAGACTACTAATGCCAACAGGAAGAGTAGTTAATGAGAACAGATGCACCAATAACAATGATAAAAACAGTAGTAGTTATAATAGTAATAATAATCACAACAACAATAATATCAATAATAATAATGATAATAAAAAAATAATAACAACAGCTATATTAACCCATTGTTGTTAGGTAATCATGTCTGTCTGAACAGATGGCTCCATAGGTCCTCAGCCTACTAGCAAGCCCAGGTGTGATTTTTTTTTATTTCTCATACTGTTAATATTGACATTCTTATCATTATACCTGACATTATGATTTTTAAGTTTTCTTTCCAAAAATCAAGGAAAGGGTGAGGTAGGACTAGAACTGATTCCTTGGTGATTAAGCACTTTTGAAGTCACCTGTGTGTAAAGACAAAAAATACTGTGACCATGGATTGTATTTTTGCTATACCAGCATCAATGGGTTAAGAATATCATGTACAACAAGAATAATAAATCACAATAACTATATTGATACAAATGAAACCAACACTAACACCAATGCAATCACTCATATTGATTAAATATTAATCTTCCTAAAAACAATATACAATTTCTTGGTAAAATAACTTTCTTACCTATGCATCCATTTCACATGCAGATTACCCTCATAATAAAAATGGGCTGAAACTGCATCTCTTTCCAACAACCTAGAAAGCCTATATTCTGTACATGTCATTTTCACGTTGTCCAACTGCTATTCTCATTTTAACACTACAGCAATTTTAATACCATGGTTGCTACAACTGTTAATACCACTGGTCAATGACCAAGGAAGGAATATAACTGTACCCTCTAAGCTAAGATATCACTCGGTAGATGTTCATTACAACAAAAAAAAAAAATGAAAAAGAGAAAATGTAGAAAATCATAAGAAAAAAATGAGCGACAGTGACATCAATAATGACGATAATGATAAAAATGAAATCAGTGATTGAGATTATGCCATAAAAAATTACAAAAATTTGTAACTGCAGAATAAAACTAGTCAGCAGCTAACGATGTCATTATCAAACTGTTCTAATTAATCAAACCACCGACATCACCAACTGACAAACGAAACTTGTGTAACAACGACCCTGTCCATCCCTGCTCTGTAATAACTTCCACTGCTATTACTTTTCTGCCATAATGATAATAGAAAAAAAATATAGAAAATTGTATTATGGCATTACCTTGAGACAAGAAAAAGAAAAAGAGACAGTTAATGACATCTGACACACAGCAATCACAGATTAGAAAACTGCATAAATATAAACAAAGAAAGGCACACTTACCCTTGACCCTGACAAACATTGAGCGTTCATATTTCTGGGTCTTGGAGATGATGGCGCATGTGTAATTCCCCCTATGCTCAAGCTGTACTCCAGTCACTTTCAACAGGCCATTTGGCATTTCCTTGTCGTTTGGTTGGAGGGTTAACTGAGTCCCATTAATGGCATCAGCAATAAGCTCAGAATCTGAAACCATAAACCATATGTGAGGTTCCACACTTGTAAATAACAATAGTAATCTTGTGTTTTAAAAAGCAAGAGGAATCTAGTCACATAATCTTCCCAATGATAAAGCTTTGCAGTAAGCTCTGCATTTGCGGTGGAACAAACTTAACGTGTAGTTTTTTATTAATTTTCTGAAGGTGGAAAATTACAAAAAAATCCCTGAATGAACTTAAAAGCCTTAAAGATAACATAAAAGGAAAAAATCATGGAAACATACCTTTGTACCACTGAATGCCTGGGGGTGGATGACCCTCAACTGGACATTCTATGATGAGGTCCCCTCCTTCTGTGACCACCTTTGACTTATCCATCTTTCTGATTTCCAAAACTGAAAGATAAAAATTTACTCTGAGTAACTTTGAGAACTTATGATGGCTATGACTTATAGACCGCAAATTTCTCTCACTCAAACTCGACTTGTTATTCCACTTATTCTTAACACTATTTAGATACCAACTCACAGATAACTAGGATGATTTTGTGAAGAGGATCATCAGGGATGCCCCCGGCTGTCTGGCACTTGTACTCTCCAACGTCATCTCTACTTGGTTCTGCAATATAGATTGAGGAGTTCTCCTGGAAGATTTTTATCCGATCATCGCTTTCTAATTTGATGTCATTCTTGAACCTGGAAAAGAAGAAGAAAAAACAAAAAATTAACACATGAAGGGACAGTATGCCTGCCACAACACTAATTCACATGTGGCCTATTCACTTGATCCATAAAACTAATCAAACTTATTCATACCACTGTAACTGAAGTGCTGTGCTCTCCACGTTGGTCATATTACAGGATATTGACAATGGGAAGCCAATATACAGCATCTTGATAGCATCTCCACCAGTTGTGTCAACTACATGGGGGAAGATTAGAAATGTTTTATATGATTATCAATTTTGGACAATATCTACAAACAAAAAATATTAACTATTGAAATCACAGTAAAAATCTGAAATCCATTAATGCAATTACATCTTCATTTTTCTTTTTTTTGTGCTAATATCATACATGTCTAGTCTAACACCTCCAAGTTTCTAGTTACAAAAGCAAGAAAAATAAAGATCCTACTGTCAGATTCCTTGTCTTTCAAAATGATTTCTGAATTTTCCAAACACTTCATCATACCACAAATACAATTTTTCATGCAACTAGAGGTTAACTGAGTGGAAAGAAAAACTTTATGAAACACGCTTAAACACTGATTTTGTGAAGTATTTCAGCAGTACTACTGCAATGCAATATTCATCAGCATGAAGTGTAATAATGTGAATGCAATCCCATTGCAATGTAATGAAATTACAGAAATTACAGTTTTAAAGTAAATGATGGAGACATCATAAAATCTAAATACAAAAGCACCCTACTACTTGACTCTTTATTTTTCAAACTACCCACTTTACATTCATGATAAGAACGGAATGACAAAACACTACTATAAACCTATCTTATGTATAAAGGGTTTTCCTGCCATGAGTAGAGGTCTTTCACAAGAATAATATGTTATGAAAAGAAAGTGAAAGATCATAAATAAAGGTAACTAATTTCCAGACTAACCACAGAGGATATTACTTTCTCCAAATGTCTGGGCCACTGAGTACCATGAGGACCACTCAGTGAGTTTGAAAAAGTGAAGTATCCTATTACATAATTAAAAAGTGGGGGGGAAAATGCCATATCAAAAAGATAATAAGCAAAAAATCCAAAGTGAAGTAAAGAAATCAGATTTGTAAAAAAAACAGATATCTTATAATTCTGAAAAGAATATATATGTACACAAAAAATGTAACCATATACAAATTACAAGTTCATCCATACATTAGACTTTAGCAATCTAGCATGGATGATGATGATGACGATGATGAATAATATATAACATAATAACTATAAATGACATTTCTATGACTATAAATATCTTGCTTCTGTTTCTGTTTTTCAATATTCTGTATTTGGAATATGAAGCTGATTCTGGAAAGATGAGTCTAGTTACCTTGGGGTTAAAAAATCTTTATAATAGAGTAAGTATGTATCGATTCAGAGTGATATACTGTGATTTCCTGATACATTAGCACCAGCTGTTACCACACATTGTTGCTCTGAATAGCTATCAAACTTTTCTGTAAACTGCTTATGCAGTATGTGTTTCCTGACTATATCCTGGAGTTGTTCATAAAACTGAAACAACAATTATAATTCTCTCCAACTCAATGTCCTGTTTTTATATGTTATGCTTTACCTAGCTGATGTGATGGCCTAAGGAGTCAAATCACTTCATGGGTCAAATAGTATTTGTATAACCAATAATCAAACTGAATCTTAATATGCTGAAAATAATGCAAAATAGGTGTAACACCATAACTGTATGAATTACAGTGGAAGACTTTTGTCACCCACTCTCGTTAAAGTATTTTCTTTCATCCTTTTTTCACAATATATATACATCATATACACATCATTTCACATAATACTGCTACTTCACTCATATCAACACATAAAACCATCATAATTGTGCAAGGCCTGCATCCACTCCAGCTGCAATGAAAACACTCATTGCGTAATGCCCAAATATATGCATATCATTATTTATCAATAAATAAGCCAAGCTTCTCTGTCAGGTTCCCTGACATTCTTCTATCCACCTAGTCTAAATGTCTTCTGTTACTTGTTATCTTAGACCTTCCTCCTTCTGTCTTAGATTTGTTTATAAGTCATTGCTAATATGCAATGCATAAGACATAAAATTCAGACCCCCTTTGAACAGACTACCTTAGAGTAAATACCTGAATACTTCCTAGCCAGCCTCCCATACATTGACTCTTATACTTCTCTCACAAAATAAAATCAATCTAGAAAGTTGTCTCCTGCACCTTACAATCTTGCTAGACCTCAATACTTCCACTGGACTCTGCCCCAATCTAGGAAATTCATTCAACATATCTGCTAAGTCTACAATGGCTAATCCTGTAAACTTTTTTCTATCTCTGAAACCTTTCATTGTTGGTGAATTTGACTATGGTGTTGCAAAAACTAACAAAACTCTGCTTCTAGCAGAGTTTTGTTTGAGGATATTTTGAGCCAAGACAATTTGAATTAAATTTGTTTCCTAGTTAAATTTCCATGTCACTATTTGTTTGCCTTTATCTGTATACATATATTTTCTTCATAACACAGATTACAGTGGCATGTTTTATGCTAATAAAACACACTGTTATGGGTGACAGAAATTAAAACAATGCATAAACTATCAACCATGCACTGTCTGGCCTGCCCAGGCAGTCTGGGAGCTGTGAGTATGAAAACAGAATCTTACTGTGTTTGTGAAATTGATGCTTGCAATATTAAGTCTATCTCAGCTCCATCATAAAGGTATGATGCACACCTACATTACTAAGTACAGAAAGAAATGCAATTTACACAATAAAACATTACCACAATTATAACTAAAACAGACAAATCAAATAAATAAGGATAAAGTAGGAAGTAAAGTTTTCAAAATATGCAGGCTGAGAACTATGGTTCTCAGACAGGTACTGACTCAGTACAGTATAAAAACATTCCAATCAACCAAAGCTTTTCACTGGTGTCTTCTGCTATTCCTCTTTACCATAAGGACTGATCAAAGAAGACCTGAGATGCTGTACTAATAATATTAGCATACCTTTTATCAAAATACACTAAACGCTTTTAAAATCTTGCAAATGCTGTTCTGGAGAATATGTCCTGGAAAGATATACAGATATAAAGAAATAAAACCTACAATCATATTCTAAAGCTGGGGGAATCATAATGAGATTCACTTATCCAGCTTACGTATTCAAAGTCATCAGAGTTAGAAAGGGTTCCATGCACATCACACCAAACACAACTTACCCACACTCTATGGGCCAGCATATAAGTTTTGGCACATAGCAGGCAGGACTCCTTACCCTAAGCCAACCCTCACCCTCTTCTTGTTTTTACTTAATTGAATCATGTATGTTATTGATGATAATTCTGAATGACTGAAGGGGGGAAAATCTAATGTAATCGGTAGCATATCATGAATATTTCTAAAAAGTATTTCTCACATATATGATCTGATTTTTTAAAAGACCTAATCCAAGAATTCTTAACCATGATAAAATAAGAGATAACATACATCTTTACCTGTCTTTTCTTTTATAGTATATCACAGATAAAAAAAATTGTGAATTAAAATAATTTCTGAGTTAATTAATGCTGCATATCAGAATCCAAACTGACTTAAAACTGGCATAACTTTAGATAAGTAGTTCTTTACCAGGGGGGGGGGCACCCCCTAGGGGAGCATCAGTAATTTACAAGGGAAAAGGGAAAAAGCAGAAATTACTCAAATTACATTTGTTATTCTCTTAACAAGAGCATAGTCAAATTATGAGAAATTCAAAAATAATGTCGCTAATTCATACTCAATAAAAAGACAGACTATATTTACATTCTCTTTAAAATTTGGAAAGGAATTTTATTCATAGATGTAAGGGGGCCTGGAGAGAAGTACAGTGTCCTAGAGGAGGCTTGATAGTAAAAAGGTTAAGAACCACTGCTTTTGATGTTCAAAAGTTGCCTTGTTATTCTTGTTTCTTTGTTAAATTTATTAAAAAAAAAAAAAGTAAATGAAAGGTACTTGAACCAAGATTCACATGGTTAAAATGGCTGAAGTATATCTTTTTCAAAAGAAGACTTTTAGATGTTTAAACATTGTATTTAGGGACATTCACAAATTGAGCAGTCACTTTAGTTACATTTTTTAGACTAACTTGTTGCAAACATATTATTTAAACTAATATCAACACAAGACATTATCACACACGAACTAAGTCCTTTAGCTGACGTGAATGTAGTTTCTCTTCATACCAAAAAGAAGAGCGTGTTGGTAAGAATTAATTCATCAATAAAAACTGTTCATGTCACAATTTTCTAATTCATGTTAAGAGCAACCATTTACACATGATCATATTCATGTATCATATGCAATTTGTTTAAGTAACAAATAAAGAGAGAGAAAAAAGGAGAAAGATACAGAGAAAAACCTGTGTGGTTACTTGAGCTGACCAGAACAAATGTCTGATTAATGATAATTGACAATGATCAAACATCTGATAAGGAACTGTTTTCTTTGCTTTAATTATCAGATGCAATAACATCTAAACCTCAATATTTCTATATGTGTCTAAACAGTGAATATTACCCTCTGCATTAAGAGTTTTGGAGGATTTCCTGCCCTAATCCATAATAACTATTTTGGTATACATAATTGAATTATCTGGTATCATTCTTTTCTTTAGTTGCCATTACAGATACTCAGTACACAATTACAAATTAGAGAGGTTGAAACTTTATGCTCTCAAGACCAGCTCTTGTTCTAAAAAGGCCTCTATATACTCCAAATGTTCAATAATCTTATGTGTAGCTACAGAATTTACAATTCTATACTAACAATTTGCACATCAACAGAACATGAATACATTGTAAACTTCTCTTTGTTATATACCAAAACCAAATATTTCAGCATTTCTAGAAGCATCCAAAAACTACCAAAACAACCATACATTGACAATTCATCAGGCAGTTTGTATTTGGATAGAAAGTAGCCATATTAACTTTCTTATGTGACTTTCCAAAATCTTGAAAGCCTTTAAAGAAGAATCAGAGAGCTTAAAACTCCCAACATTATGAAACATTATGACATAAACTGTTAGCCAAAAAGTTATCACTATCATAATACTATCATAAAATATTTCACACCAAAACCACAAAGTCCAAACTTTCAATTTGAGAGCAAAGGAGTGTGTTATAAGGCTTGTTGAGGAGTAAAGGCGAGGATAATGAAATGTGATGCAGAAAAAAAAAATGAGGAAAACTGGAAAGCTCATTATTAATAGCAAAGGCATTGGCATAAATTACCTAAATACATGTTAGAGAGAGAAGGAAAAATATAATGTCAATATCTCATCAAAACCTCCAGAGGGTAAGAGACTAGAATTACAAAAAAAAAAGAACAGGCATCCATCAACACTGCTTGATCTGACAAGTCTCTTAATTCCTTCTGTGAAAGGCATGGATCAGAAGTTATTAAAGTACATTTTTCAAACATCAATAGACTTTAGTAGTCTTGGCTCGTCATGGGTAGATAATCCAAAGGCTGACATCCTGGTTCAATTATTTCTTATAGCAAGTGCATTGACATCCTGGTCAAATTATTTTTTCCTTTAATCATGTGTATCTTGCAGATTGAACATATTTTTGTTCATTTAAGGCAGTTTTAAAGTTTTCTTTAGTAACAATAGGTTTTAATGATCTTGTAAATTAACTACAGTTAATTTACCATTTCAAGAGAAAATGCAATTGTCTACTTCTTTTGTAGTTTATAATTCTATTTTGGCAACAAAAGTTGAACCATAAATAATTTATAACAAACGAATGCAATGATAGTTGATTGTGATATTTTCAAGAAGGAATAAGTTAAAAGATTTCCCATGTGTAAAATCATGTTGAGGTAGTCTGTATTATAATGACAACAAAGAAACAGCAAGAATAGGCTAATAACCAACCATTGAAGAAACAAAACCAATAAAAATGTAACTTCGTGTTCTGCTCAATCAATAAAAAATGTCTACTGTAACAAACCTATTACTCTATCAATAAATCAAAGCTCAGAGTAATGTTTTGCATAATCTAGCTCTTACATATCATTAAAAGTCAATCTACTTACATTGTAAGGATTACAATAGGGTGAAAAAATATAAATAATAAAAAAAAAGATATTCTTCAGGATACAGGGAGTTCAACAGGTACTGCAAGAGCAAGGATGGTTAATATAACCTTTACAGAGGGTGACAGCCTATGGGAATTACCAGGAACCCCATTCCGCAGCCTTACCACTCAGAACATAAACCGTGTGAGAACGCGGGCTGAAGGATGTGCACTTGTATTCCCCAGCGTGGTACATAAGAGCATTTTTCACTGACAAACGGCTTCCTACGTACCCCTGGGGGGCGGCGACATCCTCCATCGTATACCTGCCATTGTGAGCAGTCATAATGAAAGTAACAAAGTAGATTAAAAACACATAAAAGTCCTTTCCACCTAAGAGCAAACAGGTAATTCCAAAAAAACAATCTTTGTTACATAAGACTATAGGTGCTTATGAGTCATCCATTGAACTAAGCTACTTTAATGATGTTAACATGTTTTCTAAGAGTGGCATTAACTACATCCGAGTTCTACTAACAGCTTCACTCACCAGACAAGTGAAAATCAAAATTATCACCATGGTGTATATTTACTTGATGTAGCTAATTCTACAAAAGAAAATCATATCTACCTCTCAAGACACTGAGAAATAGAGATAATCTCATAAAAAGGAAAGGCAATAAACATACATATCAAGAACACATGCACAAACACAGTAACGTGTACACAAAAATGAAAATGAAAATAGCCACACCGAGAAAAGAAAATAATTGTGACGTTTCAAACTCTTCACAAGGGCCTCTTTAGACAAAACTATTTCGATTATGTCTGAAGAGGCACTTGTGAAGAATTCGAAACGTTACGATTATTTTCAATTCTCATTGTGGCTATTTTCATTTTCATACATATCAAGGTTTATCCTAATTTAAATTGCAGGTAAATATGCAGAAATTAATTACAACTAGCAACTATGTACATGACATGACTGACATCAAGAACACCAACAAATACAATTAGTAATTAGAAATCATATTAAAGAAATCAAGAATAAGGAAAAAAAATCTTAAGTTTGTTCTACAAAGAGCTGTCTACAAAACACTTCTACAGGCCTTACTAGCAAGAATATCTGTACATGAATGAAATGGGTGTAGAAAAAGTACCCTGTACCAAAGGGGACTTTCGGACTGGATAAAATGAATCACGAAAACAATGTCTCTACGGCTATATGTACCGATACATTAGATTTCACTCTCGATCTGTATCATTACAACATTACTGTCACCGTTATCATTTTAGTTAGCCTAGTTGCAGCAAATTTCTAGAGTACTGAGCCACTATCTTTCTAGCAGCCAATGGAACAAGTGTCAGCATAGACGTTGGCCCTTACCCCCCCTCCCCTGATACCACAGGCTTGCCATTGTGGG